>NC_061093.1:13752977-13795477 GCF_015104395.2 Macrobrachium nipponense | reverse complement strand
GTTTTCTATGATCGTGCGTCTGGCACCGCTATAAGCGTGGCTGAAATTTTCATGACCCGCGGCGGAGGGTTGTGTAAGCCAGCTGAGAGTGGCACCTGAGGGTACCCAGCGGGCAACAATAGCTGGGTACATGGTGACCAACCTGTGTAAGTCAGTTGTGTGTGCCACCTGATGGTACCCAGACGCTAATAATAGCTACACAGTAGGCGTACCAATATGATTTCAATTATGATTGCTCAGGTGACCTGTAACTATTTTACCCACCAAGTTAATTTGCCTTGTTTACTTTGTATCACTGACCCTTTGAAATAAAGGTAGGTAGGCCCCCCCAAACACCTTTTTTTTTCCTCTAATTTGCTTGAACATTCTGTTATCGTGACTACGTTTAAAAAGTTAGCCCCCTGGCCACCGCAAATTCGTAACAAAAGTGCACCGCTTAAAACAACGTGTGACGTGAAAATGGACCCTTGGAACCATTTGTGTTGACATACTTGCGGTTCCTTAATGGGTCCTTCGATTGTACGAGCGGTGCCTCGCGTTTTGCCCATTCACGTTAACGCCCCCACCCCTACCTCCATCCCCTATCTCCCCCACCTCCATCATAAACCCCTCCCCCTCACCCATTGCCTCAGCATTCCGAGTAGAACTTAAACTGCCAGCCATGTTTATGATCTATGTGCCTGTTTTATTACAATAAATCCGATGTTTCCATCCGCTCTAATGTGACAGGTGTTTAGTGCTGGCCAGCATTTAACGCTGAAAAACAATAACTCCGCCCATAAAAGTGTTTCTACGAGGCTTTTGTAGTGCGCTGTTCTTATATCGCTCTGTCGATAATGGGGAGGAGGAGGGTGGGGACAGGGAACAGTATATTCGTTTGGGGGTTGATACCCCCCCCCCTAAACCTCCCATCCTATATCCCTCCCCACCTCCACCTCTCTCTCTCTCTCTCTCCCCCCCCCCCCCCTCTCTCTCTCTCTCTCTTCTGTATATGTGATTAAGAATCTCTCTCTCTCTCTCTCTCTCTCTCTCTCTCTCTTTTCCTCTCTCCTTCCTTCCGGGAGGAGAGAGAGAGGGGGAGGGGGCGATTGGGTTGTTGTAGCGGGGTGCCGCTTTCTCTCTCTCTCTCTCTCTCTCGTCTGTGCGTTTATGAATTTCTTGTCGATCATAACGACTCTCTCTCTCTCTCTCTCTCTCTCTCTCTCTCTCTCTCTCTCTCTCTCTCTCTCTCTCTCTGCTTAAGCAGTTATTGTCGATCATACACGGTGCTGTCGATAACCGGCTTTCTTGTATGCTTATAATAGTCGATTTGTGTTTGTTTCAGTTTGCCATTTTTAAAAGAATGCTTCCTCGGATTTTAAACATTATGGAAAAGGTTTCGCTTGGCGAAGATCAGACTCGGCCCGCTGATGCTGCTGCCATTTCCAACCGCCGATTACGAGATACGACAGAGATAAAGATTCTGTAGGAGTTTCGGAACTAGAATATCCCCCCGCCTCCAATCTCTCTCTCTCTCTCTCTCTCTCTCCTCTCTCTCTCTCTCTCTCTCTCTTGAAAAAACTGTATAAGGTTCTAAAGGTTTTGAAACGAATATTCTCTCTCTCTCTCTCTCTCTCTCTCTCTCTCTCTCTCTCTCTCTCTCTTGAAAAAAAAACTGTATAAGGTTCTAAAGGTTTTGAAACGAATATTCTCTCTCTCTCTCCCTTCAAAAAAAAAACTGTATAAGGTTCTAAGGTTTTTAAACGAATCTCTCTCTCTCTCTCTCTCTCTCTCTCTCTCTTCATCTCTCTCTATCTCTCTCTCTCTCCCTAGAGCTCATCCTGGTTAAAGATCTTTGTAAACAGTTACCACGTCCCACTAGTCATCGCTTCCTGTTGAATTCTAAAAGAAATAATTAAATTCTTTTGAAGATCTTACTTTCATTCTTTATTTACAATTACTTTATTCTACTAATAAATTCGCCTAAGCATTTATTGCCCGAGTTATCAGATTTTAATTTGGAGAGACTAATCCAGAACTCCAAAGGACATGCTAACGTGTCTTTGTGATGTTTTGTAATGAGTTAATTACATGTTATTCCTAATTTTCTTCTTTTTTATTCTCAGTGTCTAAATTCCTAATTTAGATCACCTTTGTATTGTATTCTTTTGATCGAAATTGATTTGCGGCTGTAATACGTAAGAGTAGATACGTAAAATTTTGCCTCACGCAGAGAATTTTGCCTCACGCAGAGAGGAGAGAGAGAGATTCTGATTTTGAAATGAACCTTGTTTACTAATAGAGAGAGACAGACAGACAGACAGACAGAGTCACATATCTTGCATGTAAATTAGTTTCTACAATGAAATGTATTGTATCTCGTCAGTTCTATTTTCATCCATTATTTCTTGTCTGGTTTTCGTTTAACGTAAATAGGTTCCTGTCTACTTTTGTTATGCCTTTCACTATTTTGAATGTTTTTATTAGTTGTTCTTGCAGTCGACGTGTTTCAAAGCCATACATGTTCAGGCTCTCTCGTCATCTTTGGTAACCTATCTGCCTGATGGATGGAATTAACTTTGTGGTTCTTGCTTGTAACCCTTCTAATCTATTTGTCCTATCTTAGTGCTGGTGACCAAAACTGTACTGCATATTCAAGACGGGGTCTAACTATTTATGTGTAGAGCTGCAGCACCATTTCCTTATTTCTGTATTTGAACTGCCTTTTTATGTATCCCACTAGTTTCAGCTTTTATACACTGATTTGTGGATTTTAATTCCTTGGTAATAATGACTCCAACGTCCTCTTATTGTTCTACGCTATTTATGCCATTCCCAAGCATGTCGTTGGCATGATGGGTTGTTTTGTTTTTTTTTTCCCGATTTGTACACTACACTACCTTACCAAGTGAAAAGGCATTTGCCATCTTTTTGACCACTCTCTTACTTTCTTTAGATCATTTCTTAAACTTTCCACTGTATCTGGGTCTGCTGCATTTACACCTAGTTTGATGTCATCTGCAAATTTGGCTATCCTGCTCGTTAAGCCTACATCAGTGTCATTATTGTTTAATCAAAACAAAAGATGGCCAAGGACAGAACCCTGAGGAACTCAGCTTGTCACATCTGCCCAGTGTGATTCTTCACCGTTAACCAGTCTTCGATCCAGTCTGCTATTTCTCCTACAATTCCTAAAGCTCTTAACTTTTGTCATTGGTGTCTTGTGTGGAACTTTGACAAAGGCCTTTTGGAAATCTAAGCAGTATATCTTTTTTGTTGTCTCTACCCTGTCGTAAATACCAAGCAGGTGTTTAATAGCAGGCTCGGTTTGTCTGAAACCGTGTTGGCTGTTTAACAACAGGTTGTTTGTATGAATGTGATCCACAATTTGATCTGCAATTATGGACTCAAAAATCTTACAAACGACCGAAGATAGACAGATTAGTCTATTATTTCCCAGCTCTTCTCTTGGACTTATGTAAACTAGGGGCACATTACCGTGTTTCCATCCTTTTGGTGCCTTTCTTTGTAATGCACTTTTTCCTGTAGAGTTTATATAGGTGAAGAGCTGTCTCCTCTTTTAGCTCTTTAATTTCTCTTGGATGAATCCCATCTGGGCCAGGAGATTTGAACTTGTTGAGTTTGTCTATTTGGTTTTTAATGTCCTCTTCTGTAAACATTTTGTCTAAAAGTTTTGCCCCTTCATAATTAATGGCAGGTTCCGGTTTTGAGGTAGTGTCTTCACTTATGAAAACACTAGTAAAAACTGCCTTTTCCAAGTCTGAGTTCACCGGGTTTTTCTATTGGTTTCCTACTATTAATATGCGCAAAAAAATCTTTTGTGTTTTCCATACAAACTGATGCAACTCTCTTATCCTCATTTTTCTTTGCATTTCTTACTAATTGGTCTACCATTCTACATATCTTTTTATTCCTCGTTGGAAGGGTAGTTTTCGTGCTCACCTACCAAACTGGTGGTCTGAAGTTCGATTCTCCGCTCGGCCAACGAGGAATCACAGGAATTTATTTCTGGTGATAGAAATTAATTTCTCGATATAACGTGGTTCGGATCCCACAATAAGCTGTAGGTCCCGTTGCTACGAAAATAATCGGTTCCTAGCCAAGTAAAAATTTTCTAATCCTTCGGGCCAGCCCTAGGAGAGGTGTTAATCAGTTCAGTGGCCTGGTAAAACTAATATATACTTTTTTTTACAGTTCTTCATGCCTGCTTGCTTCTTCTGGTGTTGGGTATGGGGTCATTGATTTGTGCAATCTGTCTTTCTCTTATTTTATTTTTAATTTCTCTGTTGAACCACTTAGGCTGAGGATTGCCACTTGTTAGTATTTGCTTTTGATATGCACCTAGAACCCTTTTCTGTGTATTCCTCTAGAAAGGCTTCCCAGTACTTACCTATGCCTGTGTTCTCGTCGTAATCTAGATCTTTAACATACTCCTTCATGAGAGAGAGAGAGAGAGAGAGAGAGAGAGAGAGAGAGAGAGAGAGAGAGAGAGAGAGCTCTGAGTGTGGAAATAAACCTTATCACTAATTAGAGAGAGAAAGAGAGAGTTAGAGAATTTGACAAATATCTGATGAATGGGTCCATCCCAGGATGGTCGAGTATTACCTCATTACGGCCCTCCCGTTCACAATGACTATATTTCGCATTACGTATTGGGGAATTCAGATTACTTACGTTCATCATCTCTTCGTTTCCCCCTCGCCTTTCCTTCCATCCTTCCATTGACCCACACCGTACTTGATAGGAGTGGTTAGAAATGACTGCATAAACGCGTAGGTGAGCAGGGAAAACACCTCCCCTTTCTAGACGTTTACAAAGTTACTTTAATTGATCTGAATACTTTATTTCAGCTCTTGCTCTCTATAACCTCAGCAGTATAGTTAGTTTTGCTCTGCTTGATCTGATCGTTCGACCTTTGCTGTGTGTTTGGAAATGCAACTTGATTATTAATCACAGAGAGAGAGAGAGAGAGGAGAGAGAGAGAGAGAGAGAGAGAGAGAAAGAGAGAGAATGTGTTCTAGTTTTGGAAATAAACTTTATTATTATTACTAATGAGAGAGAGAATGAATTTGTTCTAATTTTGGAAATAAACATTATTATTATTACTAATGAGAGAGAGAGAGAGAGAGAGAGAGATTGCTCTGATTTTGCAAATGAACCTTATTACTAATGAGAGAGAGAGAGAGAGAGAGAGAGAGAGAGCGTTCTGAGTTTGGAAATAAAATTGATTACTGTTAAGAGAGACAGAGACAGAGAGACACACAAAGAGACAGACAGTGTGTTTTGTTTTTAAAAATATAACCCTATCGCTAACCAGAGAGAGAGAGAGAGAGAGAGAGAGAGAGAGAGAGACTTGTTTTTTTGGAGATACAAGCATGTCGCCAATCAGGAGAGGGAGAGGGAGAGAGTTGAGTTATTGGAAATACAACCCTATCACTAAAAATGAGAGGAGAGAGAGAGAGAGAGAGAGAGAGAGAGGTGGGGGGTAATGGCGTTAAAGAACGATGTAGACTTCTTTTATGACTAGAAAGTCAAGTGAAGTCCACCTAAAGAAAATGTACTAATGAATTTTGCTTACAGCGATTTAAATTCTTTAAAAATCAATTACACTTGAAGAAAAAGATAACTTACAACTAATGTTACCTTGAATATTACTTGGATTTCAGAGTTAAAATTGTAGTAACCAGGGATCACTTAACTTCTAAAATTTAGATGAAAAATCATTTATTTTTATTTTATCTTTGTTTTTTCTTGGTTTACACACGAATTTCAATTGATTTAATCATATTAATTGAAATTTTATGTAATATAACTTTACGGTCATTCGTAAATAAACTTAAGGTAAAATATGAACGTGATCCTGGGTGGGTGGATGGATGGAAGTGGGGGGGGGGGGGGGGGGGGGGGGGGGGGGGTGTGGGTAGGGGAAGCTTGTCTGAGGTGTAAGGAGGAGACCGAGGGAACCAGGACGTCCTCAACATAATGTTATGATTGATATCATGTTTTTTTTTTTTTATTGTCAACGGAAGGACACGAATGCCTGTGTTATTGGTGAAATGATGATAATGGTGAAACAATGATGATGATGATAGTGATTTGTTGACGAGAGCGATGATTTAGGCCCATCTAGTCGGAAGGAACTTGGTTACGATGACCAAGGGAAAACTGACGTTATGGTTGGTCTTTTATCGTGCCCCTCCCCCATCTCCCCCCCCCCCCCGCCCACCCACCTACTATTCCCAGGTTTATCCACCCATTCCCTCCCCCACCCCACCCCACTATATTGCCGGAATAATGGGAGCTTCATGGCCGATTTATGGTAGTGTTGATGTCGAGAATGGTACTGCCAGAAGGCTTTTCTTTTTTTCGTGATGGTGGGTAATAAGAGAAACGACGGTTATGGCAGTGGTGACGGATGGTGATGAAGGTAAAAGAAAAAAAATAGTGACGTCACGACCTTGTGATGGAAGTTGTGGTGAGTGATGATGGGAGTACCTACGTCTCTGGGGCGAGTGGTAGTTAGAACGGTCATGTTTTTTTTTTTTTTTTTTAGTTAATGACAAGCAAACAAAACATATGTTTGCTTGTCAGGGATTTTGTGGTGCTTGAATTATCCAAAGCAAGATGGAGCTTTACTTTTTTTTTACTTTTTACTTTTGTGTCAATTTCGTTTCAAAGTTAGCAAGAATTTCACTCGGTTAAAATGACTACAAATTCCAGTTTTTCAGTGATTGTCCAGAAAGATAACATTTTGCTTCTCAAGAAGACCCTGTCCCGTTGCAGGTCTTAACAAGTTGGTAACCGATAGTGTTTGTTGGCTTTATTTGTTTCAAATTTTGCCAGACTTGCTCTCAAAATCATTAATGATTCAAATTTCTCAATGATTCTTCAGTGAGGCAACTGTCCTCTTCCTAAGAAATCCCTGTCCCTTGACTGGAGTGTGTAATCATAGGTTTGATAGGTTTTAAGACAAAAATTATCTCTCTCTCTCTCTCTCTCTCTCTCTCTCTCTCTCTCTCTCTCTCTCTCTCTCAGCCGAAAGCAAAAAAGTTTGGGAGACATAATTTAGAGAAAACCTGCACAACATCTCTGGAATACGAAGGCGTTCTTCTTTTGTGTACTGGAGTCTTCTTGAAGTCTTTCTTGAACTTTCTGATTTATTACGATAAAAGTGGTTGCAGAAGACCCCGTCTAACAATAGTTATTGCAGAACCGAGCATTATCACCCTCGAACATATATAATGTTTAAGTTCTGTAGCATACTATACTGCCTAGTTTGTAGGGGGATTTGTAAGAAATACATAAGACGTGTGATTGCTTTTATTATGCGGGGTCTGGCTTTAACATTCTTTATATACGTAATTTGGCTCTAAGGAGTTGAAAGACTCGGATGAATAAACCTGTAAAATTTAGTAAGTAGTCTTCGTGATTTAGAATTCAAGTTGATAAATGATATAAATCCTAACTTTTTTTTTTTTATCAGTCATCCAATTCGACTGGGTGGTTTTTATAGTTGGGTTCGGGGTTGTATCCTACTTAGGAGTCCACCACTTTTTGTTGTTTCCAGTAGCGCACACTTCTGCACGAGTCCTGGAGCTACTTCGGCACATCGTTTTTCCAGGTTCCTTTTCAGAGATCTTGGGATTGTGTCTGGCGTTCCAATGATTATGTGTACAATTTCCACTGCTATATCCCATATCCTTTTTATTTCTATTTTTAGGTCTATTATTATTACTATTATTTTTCCAGTAGATGGATCCTATTCACACGGAAATTGACTTGAAATTCTTTAAGCTCCCAAAGAATTTTGGCGTCAACCTTCTGCTGCAGACTCCACACTGCCGCAGTAACTTATCGTAATAGTCATTGATTTTTTATCGCCCAGGGGGAGACGCGAACCCGCCCTATCCCTTATTTTGAAGTGGTATATCTAAATCTAGACTAAACGGTTTTTATTTTTCGTCAGAAGGACTGGCATCCATACCTGATCCCTCCTTATTTATTTATTTTAATTTTAATTTTAATTTTAATTTGTTTCATAATTAACTCCAGTGGCCAAGGTTATTCTTTTTTATTATTATACAAACAAATAAAGGTATTTGGAAAACGGCAATTTTCTATTTGTATATCTCTCTTGTGTTGGAAATTCCATCAGAACTTTACACGCTGATTGACTTGTCTTTGGTGCGTTTATGCTTTGCATTTTGCATCATTTTGCTTGCTATTTAATTTATGAAAGCGCCTTTGCTAATTAGGTGGTCGGGCGCATTTATACCTCGATGTATCTGTGACATTATTTTAAGCTTGTGTGCCTCTTTAATGGTTTATCTTTATGTACTGTTATTCATTTAATTTTTGACAGTCTTAATTACTTTTTATTCATCTCCCAACTTCTCGTCTCGTCCCAATTTATTTCCGGCAAAGGTCAGAGGGTCATGAAAGGTCGCCCACAGCAATTTTCTCCTAAATGCTAATGGTTGACTTATCTGTCGAGGCCAAGACAGTCAGTTTTCTTGTGCGTCTGCTGTTCTCAATCCAGGGTCCCTAATGAGCACAAAAATGGGGTCTCCGGGCCAACACCAAAATCAGGAACATGATTTCGGTCCAAGCAGATTTGCATAAGTTGATGTTTTGAGAATGACTAGTTAGCAAAAGCAATTAGCAATTACATAGTACATCAGTTGGGTACTTTTGTAGCAACTGAGCAACCGAGTTCGTTGTGTAATTGTGTAATGAGTTAATCGTATCGAAAGTTCTGCCCTGTTATTCTGTGGGCAGAAATTTATCGCATACGTTTCACAGACTTGTTTGAAGCCTTGTTAGGACTACTATTATGTAGGTGTCTTGTACTCAGCATATTGTCATGTGTATGCGATATGTATCCGACATGTTTTTACTGCAGTTGGATGCACACCTATTCTGTCAAAGTGCGGTTTCCATACGCTTGCATTGAATCATAGTTGAGGGGCGGGGCGTTGTTTCACCAATTATGGAATTTCGCTTCATTTCCTAAGAATTTTTTTTTATTCTCTCTCTCTCTCTCTCTCTCTCTCTCTCTCTCTCTCTCTCTCTCTCAGCACGGAATTGTTGGGCCTTGTAGTTGATTATCACAACTGTGTGCGAGTATTTAGGTAATTTTATTGTGCTGGGATTTTTTTTTTTATTATATGTTGCCTTTACAGTAACTAATCTGATTTTAACTAAACATTATAATCATGACGTTTTCTTTAAGAATGTCATATAATATGTCTGCTAGATCTTTTCTTGTTTTTTTTCTCTCTTTTTTCCCCAGTAAAACACCCCATAGTTTGTCAGTTACTGTTTGTCTAAATCGATAATGAAAGATGCGGGATATACGTGAAATTTAATTATTGTGTGAATATTTATCATAAATCTTTTCGGGTGAAGACAGAGACCAACGTCAGAAACTTAAGAAGTGAACTTTTCATATAATACTTTACATACTTAACTCCCTGGATATTACTCGTTGTTTGACTGGTTCAGTATTGTGGCACTTACCTAAGCAAGTCCGTAGCATTCTTCTGATTATTATGTCTGTTACAGTGATAGTTTGTAAAAGATCCACCAAAGTTCTGTATCCAAAACGTGCAAGAATTAAAATTACTTCTAAAGAGCCTTTCATTAGGTGACTATTATTTCGTATATAAGATGACTTCCTTTTTCATCATCGTCGTCAACAATATCCTCAGTAAAAAGTTATATTAAGCTTTCATTTTGTCAACGTGTCTGACCAGTTAATAGGAAAACCATAGAATTAATGTGTTCGGATTTTTTTCATAAAAGAATCATGATGTTACAGGAAACAGATATGATTTTGGTACGGTTTTGAGTGTGAATATGGAATCCATTTATTTTAACGCGATTTTTAAGACTTTTGCGTGTGATTATTTAATAAACGACAGCTTCCTGATGTTCGCGAAAGAGAACGTTAAGGCGCAGATGTTACAGTATTTGAGTAACTTGAATTTCATTTACGGAGGTTTGTGCAATCTGTGGTTTTTCTTTTTGGTTATTTCATAAATGATACTTTTCACTATTCATTATCAGTATTGATATAATCAGATATTAGTAATAGTAGTAGTATACAAATTAAATAACTTAATATATTTTCTCCTGTCATAGGAGTAACCAATGTGCTTTCATCGATAACCTCGTTTTAATCAACTGTTTATAGTCCCTTTTCAACAGTAAATTAGAAGCCATCATTCCTTAAAAATGTTAATTAATTAGGACACCGGCTTACTCGTGAGTTTAACCTTATTCGTCCTGCATTGCCCTACACACAAATACACTTTAAAAGTACTTCGTGGGATCATTTTCTTGGGTAGAATTTCTCATTTTGGTTGCAAGTGAAAATAGAATAGAATTTACTTTGATTTTGTAAAACTTATTATAAATATAAACATGAAGTATGTCTTTCGTACATTTTCGAAGTTATATTACTTAACAAGACAGAAGAAGCCCTTTCCAAGACTCGGACTCATACCAATAAGAATAATCATTTCTTGCTTCGCTGAAGCTACCGCCCCTACCCCTTCTTCCTTCCCCTTCCCCTTCCCCTCTCCCTCCCCTACCCCCGGTATCCCGAAGGACAATCCATCCCAGGTACTCCGGTTTTTTTTTCCCTCCACCATCATTAGAAAGTGGCGGAGCCAAGTTCCCGTTATATAACAAAAGAATGCAAATCCAAGCAAATATATTATTATTCCCTTGGCTAGCTCGTACACCACTCGGATGCAAAAATCTCCGTTTGAGGGAGTGGGGCCAGGGGGAGATGGACTGAGAGGAAAAATAAAAACAAAACAAAAAAACACGCCTAATAACTCTCCTTCCAGGACTAGTTTTTACCAGGGGCGGTGTGAAGAACAGATAGTTCATAATTCCCCCACACATGTCAAGTTACATTTTCTGTACATAAAACTCTGGTGCGCCTCCAGACCCCGGCATCAATCATTTGCGTTTTGGGGGGAAAGCGGGTGGAGGAGAGGAGAGGAGAGGAGAGGGTAGGGGAGGGATTTGAGATAGGGGCATGAGGTAGGGGGCACGAGGTAGGGGAGTGATATAGGAGGAAGGGGGAGAGAGAGAGAGAGAGAGAGAGAGAACTGCTCAAATTGGAATCCCTAATGTTGCAAATTGCTTGGCCATGTTTTCCCAGGCAAGTATGCCCAGGTAATCATCCGGAGGTAATTAAAATCTAGAAGAAATCAAGGTATTTTCTATATCTGTGGATACCCCTTATGGAATTCGTCTCTCTCTCTCTCTCTCTCTCTCTCTCTTCTCTCTACATGTCACAAACCGGTTCTCTCCAAGCGTCAACGTTTCTGCTTCTTTAATTACTTCGTTTCTACTTTTTTTCTTTTAGTTTTTTGAAGTGGCAGACAGTACCCGGAGGGACACGGTCAGTGCCCCAAGGGCACGGGGTTCTTCTTCGTTTTGCTTGTGTTATCAGATATCAAGCTGGATGGATTTGTACATCAGTGACGCGTAAAAAAGATTCGTCACTGGAATTGTGGTGCTGTGGGCTCTTATGTTGGTAGTTAAAACATAGTAAAAAAAATTGAATAAGTGAAAAATGGGTATGAATATTGAGAATTTAAACTAAAGACGAATACTAACCGGGGTAGACTTATCTACATAATTCACATCTGACCCCCTGACGGTAACCGGAGTCACATGAACATAGTAAGTCAGGAGCGGAAACTGAACGAGATAAAAAAAAAAAAAAAAAAACTTAATTATTCGGAGTGAAAACTGAAAAAGATGTAAAAAGACAACTTAATTATTCCATAACCATATGGAATAAAGGTTGTCTCTTCAAAGAACAAGGGTGGGGTGGGGGTTGGCGTAGTTATGGGTCTTCAAATGCAAGTAATTTGAAGACGGAAATAAGTGGGAAAAAAAGGACCCGAGTAAACGAATTGAAAAATCCTCTCTCATCCCAAAAACTTCCTTTGAAAGTTGCCGCCTGAACCCCATTGTGAGGAGGAGGAGGAGGAGGAATCAAGGGTAGTGTGGGCTTAGAGGCTTTCCTGTGATTGCTAGATTAGGTGTCACTGGGAATAAGGGTATTCTTCTTCTTCGTCTTAGTCTTCTTCAACTTCTTCTACTCCTCATTCATTATCATCATCATCATCATCATAATCTTCCTCTTCTTCTTTCTTTTCTTCTTCTCCTCCCTCCTCCTCCTCCTCCTCTCCCCCCTCTCTCATCTCCTCCTCCTCCTCCTCTTCTTCGTCTAATACTCCTTCATTATCATCATCATCTTCTTCTACTCCTCCTGCATTATAATTTTTTTTTTCTTCTTCTTCTACTCCTCCTCCTCCTCCTCTTCTTCTTCTTTTTCTACTCCTCCTTCATTATCATAATCATCTCCTCCTCCTCCTCCTCCTCCTCTTCCTCCTCCTTCTCTTTTTCCTTTCTTCCTGCTTCTCCTCCTCCTGGCTGCTGCTCCTACCTGCTCCTCCTCCTCCTCATTATCTTCATATTCGTTGCTTTCTTCTTTTTCCATTCCTCCGTTTCCTCCTCCTCCTTCTACCTCTTTTTTCTTCTTATTGGAATCCTCTCCTCCTCCTCCTCCTCTTCTCTTCTTCTTGTTCCTCGTGGAATAATTATGAGCCAATATGGTAGAAAACTACTGCCATGTGAAGACGCCTTACATAACAAGAAATACGCCAATTCGCTATGATAAAAATATCATAAGACATTTTGGAATAATCTTATGCTGTTCGTATAGTTTGATATACAGTGCAAATTAAGAAAAATTAGCCAATTTATATTTATATTAACATTATCTTGATTTTCGTCGTAGCTTAACCTATACGAATGGAAGGAGGTTAATAATATACAATGTTATGTTTTGTTTTTATCGTAGTCTGACTGACGTCGTCTTT
Organism: Macrobrachium nipponense; assembly: GCF_015104395.2. Taxonomy (NCBI): domain Eukaryota; kingdom Metazoa; phylum Arthropoda; class Malacostraca; order Decapoda; family Palaemonidae; genus Macrobrachium; species Macrobrachium nipponense. Next base: position 13,782,566 of record NC_061093.1, on the reverse strand, counting down.
GCAGCCAGGAGTAGGCATATGATAATTACCCCACTGGCGAATTCTAATTGATAATTAAATTTTTAAGACACTGGTAATTGTGCAAATAGGATAATGTGTCATTTAATTATCGCAGTTTTTCAAAATTCTCTCTCTCTCTCTCTCTCTCTCTCTCTCTCTCTCTCTCTCTCTCTCTCTCTCTCCAAGAGAAGATCCGGGAAATTATAGACCAATATGTCTAACGCAGGTCGTTTGCAAGATTTTTGAGTCCTTAATTGCAGATCAAATTGTGGATCACATTGATAGAAACAACTTGCTGTTAAACAGTCAACACGGTTTCAGACAAAACAGATCATTCCTATCAAACCTCTTAAAGTTTTTTTCATAACATGCTTGGTATTTACGACAGTAGTAGAGCAATAGATATACTCTTAAGATTTCCAAACGGCCTTTGACAAAGTCCCACACCAGAAACTGATGACAAAAGTTAGAGCTTTAAAAATTGTAAGAGAAATAGCAGACTGATCGAAGACTGGCTAACTTATAGAAAACAGAGTCGTAATAAATGGTGAAGAATCGTAACAGGCAGATGTAACAAGTGGAGTTCCCCAGCCCAGGGTTCTGTCCTTGGCACTTTCTTGTTTTTTTTATTTACATTAATGACATTGATGTAGGTTAACTAGCAGGATAGCCAAATTTGCAGATGACACCAAACTAAGTGTAAATGCAGCAGACCCAGATGCAGTGGAAAGTTTAAGAAATGATCTAATGAAATAGAAGACTGGTAAAAAAAATGGCAAATCCCTTTTGACGTAGATAAGTGTAAATTGTTACAAATAGGAACAAACAACCCCCATGCCAGCTACATGCTGCTTGGGAATGACATGAGTTGTGTAGAACAAGAGGAGGACCTTGGACTCATTATTACCCAAGGACTTAAAATCCACAAAACAGTTCATAAAAGCTGAAAAGAAGGCACAGAAACTAGTGGGATACATAAAGGGGCAGTTCAAATACAGAAATAAGGAAACGATGTTGCAGCTCTACACATCGATAGTTAGACTCTGTCTTGAATATGTAGTACAGTTTTGGTCACCAACACTAAGAATACACACAAATAGATTAGAAGAAATACAAGCAAGAACCAGAAAATTAATTCCATCCATCAGGCAAATAGGTTACCAAAGACGACTAGAGAGCCTGAACATGTATGGCTTAGAAACACGACGATTGCGAGGACAACTAATAGAAACATTTAAAATACGTTAAACGAAAACCAGACAAGAAATAATGGATGGAAACTAGAACTGAAGAGATAAAACACTTCCCATTGTGGGAACTTCCTTACATATAAGATATGTGACACGTGGAATAAACTGCCACCAGAAGTTGTAAACAGCAACAGTATGGAAGAGTTTAAAAGAAAGCTAGACAGAATCATTAGGACACTGTGAATGCACAGTAAAACCTGCTCCTTCAGATAAGTGAGCACACGATGTCTCCTCGGATGGACTAACAAGTCTTTGAGACATCCTAATCCTTGTAAACTCCCTTGTAACTCTGTAACACTCTCTCTCTGTCTCTCTCTCTCTCTCTCTCTAATGCATTTCATCTCTCTAATACATTTCATCTTTCTCTCGCCTCTTCTCCAATACATTCATCTCTCTCTCTCTCTCTCTCTCTCTTTCTCTCTCTCTCTCTCTCTCATACATTTCCTCTCTTTCTCTCTCACTTCGAAACTGAACACGAGCTGCTGCCACAGTCGCTCTCGTGCTCTAAGCGTTGATTACCGATAGATCATTAATCCTCCGTGTTAGTGTCATTCCGCCGATCTGACAATAGAGAAACGGCCATTGCGCTAACGGTCGAATATAAACCAACAGATTATTGGTAATGGTCGCTTGATTTGGTCGCTCTGTACGCTGCCGTTTTTCCCGTTGGAGCCCTCGACGTTTTTTTTAAATCGACGCATACGGCATAGCAGGCTGCGCCGAGCCTGGCGGCTTCGGGTTACTTAAATTCCTTGATATGAACCAAATACTCTGATCACCCACCCTTCCCTCCCACCCTCCCTTCCTCCCTCTCTTCACCAGTATCCCTGACCTCTCTCTCTCTCTCTCTCTCTCTCTCTCTCTCTCTCTCTCTCTCTCTCTCACCGATCCTTAGCCCCTCTCCTTCCAAGTTGTTCTACCCGTACGATTCGTGTATCGGTTTTCATGGTCCAGTTTGAGGACTAAAAATAACTACACACTTTTTTTGAGGACTGAAAATAACTACACATTTCCTGTTTAGGGACTGAAAATAAATGTATGGATTTCTTTATCATAAGAATTGCTCATTATTTATTTTCAAAATGTTCATTATTAATGTAGAAATGTATTGGATTTTTCCCTCTATGAAAATTATATACACACCTCGTGGTATTAAACAACTTTTAGGTTTGCGTTTAATATATTTTGCTTTGAAGTTACTGTTTCTTGTTATTTTCTTTAGACATTATGTGAATGTCTAACTGTTTCCAAGTAATTTAATGAGGACTAAATGAGTGATTGTAAAATACCGTAACATTTTTTCTTTTGCATTTTTACTTTGTCATCATTTAACTGTTTTGAATAGTCACTTGTATGAAGTTTAGTTTTTATGAGAATATCCATATTTTAGCTGTTAATTTACGGTTATATACATTTGTCATATTTTTCCACATATAAACTAACATATTCCAGAAACTGATAAATAAGACACCATGGAGATGCTTTTTTCTTTTTCCAGAATTTTATCATTGTTTGTTTGTGTCTCCTTACCGTCTGTTATTATCCTCTCTTCACTCTATTCTAACTGTCGTTTAGCAACCTACACTTTTCTTTCATTCTCATCTTTCTCATTCTCTTTGCATTCCTTTCTTCGCGATTCTTAACCCTCCTTGTTCTTTCGACCCATTCTTCCCACCTGTATACCTAAAGAGGCGACACCACCCTCACCCACCAAGCCGCCATCTTGCCACTCCCCCAAGTGTCTTTGCTTTTGTGCGTGTGCGTGTGTGTGTGTGTACATACATATAAGCAAATGCAAACTTACCCGTCACATGCGCGCGCACCGAGTACACAAAAGATCACTTTCAAGCGCTCTAAAAGAGGTTAAAAAAACACACACACACGCACACATACACGCACCCTCCAAGAGTAAAAAAAAGAAAAAAAAAAACTGAAGCACATGCAAATCGGTAAGCTCAAACAAACCATGCTTGCTTACGTATGCAAATGCCCCGCTATCTCGTAGTTATTTTCAAACACAAATGTTCACTTGTATCAACGGATGTTTGCACAAGGTCTCTCTCTCTTTTTTTTTTTTTTTTTTTTTTTTTTTAGTAAAGTATTGAGAGTGCAGTGGTACACCCGTGAGTTTATATATAAACGAAGAACTTGATCTAAGTTAAAGATATAGTGGCTACGTACTTTGTGCATTTACTACGAACATTTATATTATATTATATTAATATTATATTAGTTTATTATATTATATTTATTATTTATTATTATATTATTACTACTATTATATTATGTTATATTATATATAATATATTATTATATTATATATTATATTATATTTATATATATTATTATTATTATCTTATATTATTATATTATTATATTCTATTATTATATTATATTATTATATTATATATTATTATTATATAGAAATGTATATAAATAGTGGTTAAGTTCTTTGAGTTTATCATAAACTCATATATATATATATATATATATATATATATATATATATATATATATATATATATATATATATATATATATATATATATATATATATATCTATATATATATATATATATCTATATAGAATATATATATATAATATATATATATATATATATATATATATATATATATATATATATGTATATATATACAATACACACACACACACACACACACACACATATATATATATATATATATATATATATATATATATATATAAATATATATAATATTGCAAAGAAACGTCAATGATGTTTACTAATTCATCTAAAATATTTCAAGTTTTATTGAAGCCAATGTTATTTGAACTAACGACAAGTCTTGAGACAGAGTGTCGTCCCAGTCCAAGCATTCTCGACATGAGAATCTAATTTTCTAACAAATTAGTTTTGCATTCACCACATGTTCAATGAAAGGAAGCTCAATTATGGAAGGTTTGATAGTAGGTCAAAAGTAATAGTAACTATAATTATCATTATAGTTGGTGTGAATGCTATCTATATGTTTAGATAATCGTACCTCATCGTACCTTATCTAACTTGTAGCACCAGAGTGATCAGTGTTAGTTTATACGGTTCTTGGACGTGAGATTAACATTAGTTTTGTGATAAAAGGTTGAAAATTCTGGCTAAATCTGCTTTGATAGACATTCCATATGCTGAGAGTACAGCATATGTTCAAAATACTGACTACTTTTCTGACCGGTCAATGACCCGCCTTCACGAGTGACCTCCTCTTTATTTTTAAATAGTTATTAATTGTAATTATCAATGTTGGTTTTTTCGACTCCAGGTTTTTCAATGTCGTTCCCGTCCCTCCACCGAAAAAGAACTCAACGTAAATTTGCATTTTTTTAAACGTACCCAGTGCCCGGTGTCTTGACCCTTCGAGTCTCATTAAAAAAAAATAAATGAAAATTAAAAATAAAAATGAGTGAATTTACCGGAATACTGACACTGGTTCTGAGCCCAACCGTATCATTCTCCGAGAGTGACCAGACTTTGTAAGTCATTCTTGTGCCTAAGGGGCAAGTAAGTATGTTTATAAGTGTGTGTGTCTCTGTGTGTGTGTGTGTGTGTACAGGCTATTAAACTCTTACAGACAGACTGAAGGGAAAAAAACGAGGAAGAAATGGTAGTGACTGGATTATGCTTCAGGAGAAAAGATATATATGACAAATGCAATAATAAGAGCTTTAAGGAAGAAGAGTCTGCTTGACGCAAAAACTGACTCGGGCAAAAATCCTGTTTCCTTTTGCGGGAGGGCGCAGTCATTTGTCTCTGTTCGTCGATGGTTTCCTGTTCGGGCGGTGAGTTTTTATATATTTATATTGAACAGAGATTTGTTGAGTGTCTTCTTACCATTTATTTTTAATCGGGTAATCTAGGTCGCTGTTTTTGGAGTTAGAAGTTGCAGAGAAGTAGTAGTAAGTAGTTAAGATGTTACTTTGCATTCGTATTTATTTTTTGGTGATTGCACCATTTTTTATTTTCATTCTTTGTGAGGGTGCAAACGCTGTAATCGTCATTCCATTTGCGAAAATAATTTCTACAGGTTGTAAATATGCATAAGACATTGACATGATTTATAATTTGTTGGGAATCCAGTTCGACACAGTTATAACTTTGTGTTTTCAATTAATCATTTTTTTAACCTTAGCAGAAAGCAGAATGAAAGCGTCAGAAATACGCCCAACATTGCTCTGAACACCTGTCACAGTTAATATATAGTAAATGCATTTGCCTGAATTAAAATGATTATAATAAAAAAAAAAAAGAGTTAAAGATACAAATACCTCGTCAATCACACAGGTATCACCCGTAGTGCCGTCAATGTACCTCACGCGGTGCACTGTAGACATCGCTTATAGTTCTCTGCAGCGTCACTTCGTTCCATAGCTGCTACCCCGGTCATTCCTTTTACTGTACATCCGTTCATATTCTCTTTCATCTGACTTGACCACCTCTCCTAACAATTGTGTCATAGTGCAACTGCGGGATTTAACTCATTTGACACATTTCAGACCTCCTTACTGGCAAATTCTCTTCCAGCGCTGAATGGCCTCGTAGGTCCCAGCGCTTGGTCATTGTCCTAAAGACTATATTCCAATTCCAGTCACACAGGTTTCCTGATCATACCATCACAGCAAAAGCGTTTGATCATATTTCTAAATTCAATTTGGGCTAGACGATGCGACTCTTGGCATACGTACGTTCCGGAATTATATGTTCCGTGTGTTGGCCTTACTGCTTCTGGAGCGGCGTCCTATTGAAGGCTTTATCGAAGAAATTCCACGCCTTTTTTGCCTGTACACAGACAGAGAGAGAAAGAGAGAGAGAGAGAGAGAGATGAGTATTGACCGTAAAGAGAGGGATCATGGTTGTTATCAAGCAGTGAACCTTCTAGAACTCTTGAATGCCATGTTATTTCAACGTGTTCGAAGTTTTTTGTGAATCTAAAGACCCATTCTACTCCTTGCTATTTATTTCATATATATCATAATCACCAGCATTGTATGGCTTGCTTCTTTTGTTCACAATTATTTGATGAAAGTTGTTGTTTTAGGTATATAGTTTGGAGACGCATCCACACACCTGTTAATGTAAAATGTAATATGAATATATATATATATATATATATATATATATATATATATATATATATATATACATATATGTGTGTGTACGTATATATATATATTTATATATATATATATATATATATATATATATATATATATATATCTATATATATGCATATGCAAATATGTCCTTTAATATCTAATTCACTCTACCTCGGAATATATATATTTTCATATATATGTTAACGGAAACGGAATTTTTTAGTTGATAATAATTTCGTCCTGTCGTGGATTCGAACCAGCGCCCAGCGACAGAGGAGAAATTAGGACTTCAATGATGTTACCTGATTTCTCCTCTGTGCGCTGATTCGAATCCATGAGAGGACGAAATTACTATCAACTAAAAAAATTATCCTTCGGTTCCATTTATGAAAATGTATTAATTCCGAGGTAGAGTGAATTGGTTGTTAACGGACATTTGTAGCTTAATATTTGTGAATGAATCCCGGTGATTTGATAAAAATTCATATATATATAAATATATATATATATATATATATATATATATATATATATATATATATATATATATATATATATATATATATATATATATATATATATATATATATATATATATATATATATATATATATATATATATATATATATATATATATATATATATATATATATATATACATATATATATATATATATATATATATATATATATATATATATATATATATATATATATATATAACATATATATATATATACATATATATATATATATATATATATATATATAATATATATATATATACATATATATATATATATATATATATATATATATATGTATATATATATATATATATATATATATATGTATATATATATATATATATATATATATATATATATATATATATATATATATATATATATATATATATATATATATATATATATATATATATATATATATATATATATATATATATATATATATATATATATATACTATATATATATATATATATATATATATATATATATATATATATATATATATATATATATATATATATATATATATATATATATATATATATATATACACACATACATACACGTGCGCGCATACACCGACACGCACCTCTGTGTGTATCCGTTCCTTATGTAAATTAAAGCATTCGTTACAATAGAAATCTCGTTCTACATTACAAGATTAGACACGGCTATTAAGGGTAACCGGCTAATACCCACCGTTATTACCTGTGTGTTTGATCGTGCATTCGTATTTATCGGCCTCCCCCGCTTATTTACAAACAGGTTCGCGGAACTCGTATTTTCTCTGGTGGATTTATGCCCTGGCGTGGCGTTCGTACATACGTCTGGCATGTTTTATTGGCCTTCCGCGCATATTTCTCTCAGTGCGTGTGTTTTGTCATTTCGCTGATGGTGTATTGTTATGAGTAAATCTTTCTCCTCGTCTTCTTCAGATTCTTCTTCTTATGCGTCATGCACACACCAGAGTTTGAGAACTGTGTGCAAGCGTTTGATTACAAAGTACGTTGTATGTTTATGCGGTGCCACGATGCCGTGCATGACTTCAGTCATTTTTCCTCTCCCCTTCCAGGTCGAATAACTCTGGTATGTGTGTGTACGGGTGTGTCTGAGTTTGAGAATCGTCTATCGTTTAGTCTTCCATTTTCCGTGAGTTCTCTCTCTCTCTCTCTCTCTCTCTCTCTCTCTCTCTCTCTCTCTTTCTAAGTCTCAAATGGCACCTTTAGACGCCATTATGTTTGAGAGGACGTCCGCCCCAGCTACAAAAAGGTATTTGCTTTCAAATCCCCTTTCTTGCTTGCGTAAATAATTGCAGACGCGTCTTTGAGATTTTTATGTATCGCCGACTGTCAGTGGGAATCCACGAGCAGATCTATCTGTTCGAATCCGTCGATAACCATGGAATAGACAGGTGACAGTATCGGCAGGAATTTGCCTCGTCATTCCTTCGGTCGCGTTGGAGATTACCGATAAAAAGCTGGTTCTTAAAGCTCAGGCACATTCGATTTATGTGATCGCCTCACCTTTGGATCGATTCTCTCATGTCCTCCTATTCCCTGGTCACCAGATCCTACTGAAGTGAAGGATTTTCCATAAACCATTTTGAGAACAGAAGCTTAGACTTTTTCCCTGCACGAGAACCTTTCCACGTGACATTATGAGAATAAGACCTTAGATTTATTTTCCCCTACCTACACGGGAACCTTCCACACGACATTTAGAATACAAGCTTACAAATTTTCCTACAAAAGAACCTCTCCATATGACATTTTGTTAATAGAAGCTTAGTTTTTTCCTACAAAAGAACCTTCCATGTGACATTTTGAGAATACAAGCTCATATACTTTTCCCACAAGAGAACCCTCCATATAACATTTTGAGAATACAAGCTTAGATTTGTCTCTGCAGGAAAATCTTCCATATGACATTCTGATAATACGAGCCTAGATTTTTTCCTACAGGAGAACCTTCCATATGACATTTTCAGTTTACAAGCTTAGATTTTTTCCTCTAGATCCTTCCATATAACAATATGAGAATAAAAGCTTAGATTTTTTTCTTCCTACAGGAGAACGTTCCATATGTTTTTTTTTTATAATATATACAAGCTTAGATTTTTTCCACTGGAGAACCTTCCATAATGGTTTCTTGAGAATAAAAGCTTAGACTTTGTGACTTCAGGAGAACCTCCATATGACATTTTGAGAATACAAGCTTAGTTTTTTCTCCTACAGGAGAACCTTCCACGTGACATTTTGAGAATACAAACTTGGATTTTTTTCCTACTGGAGGACTTTTCAGATGACATTGAGAATACAAACTTGGATACTTTTCCTACAGGAGAATTAATATGACATTTTGAGGATACAAGCTTAGATATTTTTCCTAGGGAAGAACCTTCCATATGACATTTTGATAATATAAGCTTAAATTTCTCTTCCTACAGGAGAACCTTCCATATGACCTTTTCATTTTACAAACTTAGATTTTTTCCAACAGGAGAACCTTCCACTTGATATTTTGAGAATACAAATTTGGATTTTTTTTTTCTTTCTACACTAGAACCTTCCACATGGCATTTTGAAAATACAAGCTTAGAATTTTTTCTTACAGGAGAACCTTCCATATGACATTTTCAGAAAACAAGATTAGATTTTTCCTACAGGAGAACCTTCCATATGGCATTTTGAAAATACAAGCTTAGATTTTTTCCTGCACGAGAACCTTCCACATGACATTTTAAGGATATAAATTTAGATTTCTTTTCGTGGAGGAGAACCTTCCATATGACAATTTCAGAATACAAGCTTAGATTTTTTCCTGCAGGAGAACTTTCCACATGAGAATTTGATAATACAAATTTACATTTTTCTTACGGTAGAACCTTCCATATGGCATTTTAAGTATATAAATTTAGGGTTTTTTTTCTAGAGGAGAACCTTCCATGTGATATTTTGAGAATACAAGCTTAGATTATTTTTTTCCTATATGAAAACCTTCCACAGGACCTTTCACATCACATTTTGAGGATAAAAGCTTAGATTTTTTCCTACGTGAGAACCTTCCATATGACATTTTGAGAACAGAATCTTAGACTTTGTTTCTTATAGGAGAACCATCCATATGACATTTTGAGAACAGAATCTTAGACTTTGTTTCTTATAGGAGAACCATCCATATGACATTTTGAGAACAGAATCTTAGACTTTAACCATCCATATGCCATTTTAAGAATACAAGCTTAGAATTTTTTCCTGCAATTCCCTATATTTGGCCATAAAACTGTCTGCTCTTAAGGGCTTCCCAATAGCTAGAGTGGCTGCTGGCATAAGGCTAACTCAGACTAAAAGAGGAAACTGTCTGCAGCTAAAACATACAGATCCCTGGAGCTTTGGAGTTTCTTAAGTAAAAAATTCTTTAATTTAATCTTTTTCATGATTTCATACTTCTGGCGAACGAGTGAAATAATAACTTCGCCCACCATGACGTCACGAACACGAAGCCAACGTGCTATTGGTCCGCTGGTTCCCTTTCCCACCTAGACTCAAAACATCTAGACTCAAAACATCTATCAGCTGACCCAGTTGTCGCATTGAAATTTCAAACAATGCCTGTCTGTTCAGCATATTTGCAACTCTGAATCATCGTGTAAAAGACTTTGGGTTACTGGAAAACCACCCGGTATTTTTTAATAAAGGCCATTACATAGAAATGTAAGTGTTTACATAATAAAAATATGGAATGTTAGTCATATATATTGTCTAAAACTAAAGAGGTCAACCAGATTGCTTGCAGGAATGTGATCAGACTAGAGACGCTAAAGATGACGTATACAATAAAAGTAGGCTAAGATAACATGCCGTCATCTGTGGTCATTCATTTGTTTTGAAACAGTCCAAGCTCCCTGCTTGAGACAACTACCCCGACCTATTATTCAAACGGCCTACGTGATCTGTAGCGTGTCTCATTTGATTGTGTGTTCGTATGAAACTATGTCATCTGATAGTATGTTCATATGTTCGAACTACTGTCTGTTCCTTCATAACTTGTAACAGAGATGGTAGACAAGCAGAACAGAGTTAGTGATCGTCATTAGAAGACCTGTACCTCTTTACCTAAGCTTTATCATGTAGAGGAATAGGATTAGCCATCATCATTGGCAGAAGCGATCAAGCTATCGTTATTAGAAGACTTGTACAATCATACCTGATCTTCACCATGTAAAACTTCAGAAGAAATTATATCTATTTTTATACTTAGTGTTTTCTACAAGAACCTCACCGAACCATGAGTTTAACACATCGTCGTAAAGATAATACCGACTTCGTAAGTGATCTACAAAACCCCAGACACTCCATTGAAGATGGAAGTGCAATACCAACCGACTTAGCGTATAGATTATCGCTAGTCTAACATTACCTCATAGGGCGCCTTATCATACAAGGCACAAGCCCTAATAGAAGTACATCCAGGTTAGGTGCCATTATGCTGGAAGATGTTATACTGATAATCTGATAAAGAGCAAACAAGACTTTAGAATTTAGATCATACAGTGCTCTTCAACGTGGGTGGACTAGACTTAAGTGAGGGGTGGGCAGCTGCCTTTGGGGTGGACATATGGGTGGACAAGATCATGTCCACATGTACGTATAGATAAAGCAGAAGAAATAAACTGTAGAATACAGGTAAAAGATGGCCTGAAGTTTGACTGATTGATTTTTTTTTCAATCACTTAACCCAGATTGTCAAATAGAATAATTATTAATGTGCACCGTATGAAATTTCTCTCTCTCTCTCTCTCTCTCTCTCTCTCTCTCTCTCTCTCTCTCTCTCTCTCTCTCTCTCTTTTGAGGTGAACCACTACGTGGTGGACATCAATAAAGGTTGAAGTACTTATTTAGAATGTGTGTGATGGCGTGTCACTGTACACTTAAAAGGCATCTAATTATTACATTTTTTGTTTTACTATTTGTGCCTTGTCATACAATACACTTTAAAAACAATCTTACTATCATTTCTCCTGGAGTACAGTATTTCTTTAGAAATTGTGATTATGTGACATAAATGCCGTTGATAATAGATCTATACATGAAATATATAGGAAAATATTGGGTACTTTTCGTAACTCAAACCATCAATTTTTTTTTTTTTTTTTTCGTCTAGTGTCCAAAAAACAAGTGATAAATTCCTTTACCTTAGCCCAGGAGATGCAATGTTTTGGGTCTATCTGCCCATCGTAAGATCCGCCCACAGACCCGCTAAGCTCCGCCTTCTGGCTTCACTCGCTTGTATGGGGACGGCGCGGGAAGGAGCCTCCTGTTATAATACCTCCATGGGATAAACTAATCAGTCTTGACCAGGTTATTCTAAATAAGAAATAAAGAATAATTGTTGCGATTCATAAAAACGAGAAGTTAGGTCTCTCTCTCTCTCTCTCTCTCTCTCTCTCTCTCTCTCTCTCTCTCTCTCTCTCTTGCAATAAGTATCTGATTACCCTAAGTCGATTTACCAGTTAATAATCAGGTACTACCGACTTCTTCTATCACATTAATTTTTTTCTTCAGCTTTGCATAGATGAATATATCTAAATGCCCATTTATGCATTTAACGGTAGGTACCGTTATATTTTAGCCGAATTTAGGGTAGGAGGGTCTTACAAGGTTCGTCCATCTGAAGAGTTGTCCTTGGGACTCAAAGTGTTTGTTATCTTGTTAAATGAGAAATTTATCCTCCGGAATACTGAGGAGTTTGCTCTCCTTGGAGCTGGAGAATTTCTTCTCCTGGGTACTGAGGAGTTTGTCTTCCTGAGTACTCAAGAATTTATCTTCCTGGGTTCTGTGAAGTTGTCCTTCTGGGTGCTGTGGAATTGTTCTGGATACTGAGAGTTTGCTCTCCTTGGAGCAGGAGAATTTCTTCTCCTGGGTACTGAGGAGTTTGTCTTCCTGAGTACTCAAGAATTTATCTTCCTGGGTTCTGTGAAGTTGTCCTTCTGGGTGCTGTGGAATTATTCTCCTGGATACTGAGAAATTTGTCCTCTTTAGTGCTGAGGGTTTTTCCTCTTAGGTACTGAGGAGTTTGTCCTCCTCGAATGAAGAATTTTGTCCTCCTTTTACTTAGAAGTTTGCCCTACTGGCACCAAGAAGTTTGTCCTTTTTGGATTAACCAGTCATTACATGACGAAGAAGTAAGTCCTTCATTACCGAGAAGTTGATGTACGTGCACCAAAAAGTTTGTCCTCTCGGGAATAAGAAGTCCTTCTGTTGCTAAGAAGTATGTCTTATGACTCCTATCGCCCCGAAGAAGTTTGTCCTCCAGGGACTATGAGGTGCTTCTATTAAGTTGTCTTACGGGAACCAAGAAGTTGTCCTTCTTGAACTAAGAAGTGCTTCTATTAATAAGAAGTATGTCGTTCCATTTCTAAAAATTTTGTTCTACTGACACCACGAAGTTCGTCATCGTGAGACTAACATATATGTCCTGCCATAACTAAGAAGTTTGTCCTACCGACATAAAAACGTTAGTCCTCCTGGCGGCTGAGGCATTTGCCATTCTAGAATTAAGAAGTTGGTCCTCCTGACCTTACGAAGTTTTTCTTACTTGCACTAAGAAGTTTGTTCCTCCTGGAATTAAGAATTTTGTCGTCCTAACCTTCAGAAGTCTGTCTTATAGGGACTAAGAAGTTTATCTTCTTGGGAGATGAGAGTTTCCCCTCCAGGGCTAAGAAATTGGTTCTCTCAGCGTTAACCTTACCCATTTTGTTAATGAAGAATTCATCTACCGATCAAGCATACAGTTTGGAATGGGAACCCATATAATTTTACATCGTTGATACAAGAGTATTCGACTAGTTTGATTTTCATCAAGGTTTCCTGAAGCTGACAATTATTATATCAATATCCCTCACCTACCCTCAAACTACGACATCCCCTGAATGCCAAAAATCGATATCTGGATCCCTGGAATGGGTGAACCGATTTCGATGAAATTTGACACGATTAGAGACTTTAGTGAGAAACCTCTAAAGCCAAAGTTTCATCCCGATCGGTTGATTGTTTCCGGAGTTATAAAGGGCCAAAGTCTGGGTTTTTGTGTACTCCGGGTGACTGGGCTGTACTAACCGCCAACTACCGTGGCGGTTGATATTGTACTGGTATACTACAAATGTTGGTTCATCTTCCAGATGTTCTTTTTGAAATTGGATCGGTGTTACTGTTTCTTCTAAAGCACTCGGGTTATTACTGTTTCATCGTACTTTTATTGAGAGGTCAACGATGAACTGAAATGAGTTTCTCTCACTCTCTCTCTCTCTCTCTCTCTCTCTATCTCTCTCTCTGAATATATATATATATATATATATATATATATATATATATTATATAAATATTTATATATTTAATATATAATATATATAATATATATCTCTCTCATATATCTATATATTCATAATAAATACATATACATACTGCGGATAAACATAATATAAGCCACGAAAACAAATTTAAAGGCTTATTTTGGGGTAGATATCTCTGACTTTTCGTGACTTGATATAAGCCTTAAGCATTTTATATATATATTATATATATATATATATATCATATATATATATATATACATTTGTGTGTATATATATATTATATAGTATATATATATATATATATATATATATATATATATATATATGATATAATAAGTATATATGTGTGTGTGTGTCTCTGTCTAAAGTAATTAACTTGCAATGAGGATCAAACATTTCCTTTCCTTCCCTTTTTTAGCTGAAGGAAGAATGCGAGCATATGAGGAGTAAATTACACACTATAAAGCTTTCAAGAGATTGAAGTCCAAGGCCTTTGACATCTGTCTCAAGTGAAAATATTATTAGTATTATTATTATTATTATATATATATATATATATATATATATATATATATATATAATATATGAGAGAGAGGAGACGAGAGAGAGAGGAGAGAGAGAGAGAGAGAGAAAACAACAGCAACCCTAGGCCCTGCCGCGACTTAGACTCCTGCAACGAGGGACGGAAATTATGGAGGCTGTCCATCACAAGACGTCACCTGTCAGACTCCAGGAGGGCGCGGGGACATGAAGGACGCCTGGAGGAGGGGAAGAAGAAGGCGGAGGAGGAGGAGGAGGAGGAGGAGAATGAGGAGGTGGAGCAGTTATGCCAGTGGATAAAAGACGAAGTAAAGATAAAAGAGAAGAAAGGGTGAGGAGGAGGACGAGGAGGGTGGGGGGACGGGTGCCAGTTAAATCAGTGGATAAAGACGAAGTAAGGATGAAAGACGAGAAGAAGAAATAGAAGAAGAGGCGGAAGAAAAGATGATAATGAGGATTATAAAAGAAGAAATAGGGGCGAGGGTGGGCAGGAACACGGATGTAAAGTGGCTAACGGGGAGAGAGAGAGAGAGAGAGAGAGAGAGAGAGAGAGAGAGAGAGAGAGAGGTAAAAGAAGAAGAAATGATAAGCGAGAAAATAGAAAAGGGAAAGTGTGAGAAAAGTTTCCTCTGGTTTTTGTTTGAAGACGGAGGGAGTTAAGTCATATGTTTATATATATATATATATATATATATATATATATATATATATATATATATATATATATTATAATATATATATATATATATATATATATACATATATATATATATATATATATATATATATATATATATATATATATATATATATATATATATATATATAATTATTTATTTATTTACAGTATATGTGTGTGTTTAGTGGCGAGCATAGCTTTCATATTTGAGATATAGTTCAGGAGCATTAGTCAAAAAAGGGGAAAAAAGTTATAAAGCTGATCTTCTCAGAATAGCTCAGTATTATCATATATTTTAACATATCTAAAGTCCAAGAAAGTCGTCCTGGAGCTTAAGTCAGAAATCACGTGACAAAGCGTGAAATTATGTTACGCAATGTTCTCAGGAGAACATGCTTAATAATATACCATCAAATACTAGGTTACGATGAAATGAAGAGAGACCTTTAATGTAAATTTTGTTATACAAATCTCACCGATTCTCTTGTCCGTGGCTGACCGGAGATACGGATCTCGAGATCTGATAGATATGCTCAGTAACATGGAGGCTTCTTTCATATTTACAAGGAAATACAACGCCTGTATGTATTAGTATTGTCAACTGACGTACCAACATACAACTTAGATGATTTCTTCCAATTCATGTTCGATAATGCAGATTTCAATACTGCGACGATCTCTGGTTACAATACTTTCCATACAATGGGTGGCATAGCGTGTGTGACACCAGCTGGTAACCCAGACAGTATAACTCTCCAACGATCTACTACAAAAGCAGCAGTAGTTGGGAAGTTTGGAAAGATACCCATAAAGACTTGCAAGAAGCCAACCAAAATAGAACTAAGCTCTACCTCCCGTGATCCTCTAAACTAAAGAATGCCAATATTAGTCTTCCCGGTCAACACTTATAGCATTGTCTCTCGACTACTTGCGGATGTGGAACTTTTCAGTTGATACCTGTCCATCATGGAATCGGTTCATGCAAACTGCTGTGAGAGGTGCAAACTATGAGAAAAGAAGGATTGAAATCCTTCCATTTATCCATCTTGATCCGTCGATTCCAAGTACAATATATACAGTCTTGTTCTTTGCTGAAAGGCAATGTGAGTTGCATGGTATCAAGACATGCTTTGTGACAGTCGATCAGCCATTAAGCAAAAGCGGCAGAGATTGTTGCAGCATCTAGAGATCTACCAGATGTAGTAGTAGTTCGCTCAGGTTGTTTCCATCTCCAATGTCAAACCTTGGCTCAGTCGGATATATTTTGGGAGGCAGTGGACTGGATACTCCGTGGGGAAACTGGGAGACTGTGTATGCTGCCGGAACAGTGATACACATAAAGACTGGACGTGAATATGCTCGAGCTGTCAGAGTTCGCATATTAACATTAGCTGCTTTGTTCTCCCTACTGCTCCCAAACAGTGAAGATTTGATTAATAAAATTCAGAAAGAAAAAATGAATTCAATACTTGAACAGCTTCTGGATGGTGGTTGTGCCTGTGCCACAGACAGTCTTCTTGGTGATGCGTCAATTCAAATCTTTAGGACTACTCTGTCCAAGATGAAAAAACTGAAAAGCTCTACTGGAAAATTATGGACCTACTACCTGGAACAAGTATCCATTCTGAAGATGTTTCTGTATGCTGAACGTACAGGTGATTGGAAGTTGCACTTGCAATGCATCAGGAGTAAGATACCCTCCATAGTTTCACGCTGCCGGGCACCTTGCTTATGCCAAGTCTGCCAGACTATATCTTCAACAAATGGAGTCATTAGAATCAAAGGTGTCTGAAACTGAATGCAAACAGTTTACCGAGGGTGGTTACTTTACTGTGAAAAAAAAAGATCGCCTGTGGAGTGGAAACTTCACAGATCAAACTATTGAACAAAACCTTATGCGAACGTTTAAATCCTCAGAGGACATGACTCGCGGACGCGGAACTACTGAAATTACTGTAAAAAAGTGGGTCCATGCATTTCCCCACTGCATTCCTCTCTGTGAAGTAACTGAACCCTCAGGTTTAAGACCACCAAGACCTAGCAACCTTTCTACAATGGTTGAATGCCCATTCTCCTTTCACATGCTCTAACCAGACATCACTAGTTGTTATATCCATAGGCCTAGTGGCAGATGCATCTGTTAAATGTAACTGACCCTATGAAATTGGTGATGCTGTGGCTACCTTAATAGATGTAAAGCTGAAAGGCAGTGACCGAGTCATAACCAACCATAAGAGGTTGTATGAATACAATAAAGATTCATGGGCAATCTGTTGTTGTCAATCTCACATTTTTATCTAACATAATAACCGGTGTTATTAAGAGCAGTTCTAATATGGATGGAGATTTTTTTATTGCTACAATTAGAGTAACACTTGCGAGGTCAGAATCACAAAGCCAGTTGGTGTGATTGGTACTGACATTGGTTTGCTGGTCATTCTTGTCTCACAAGTGACTCGTGGAATGAGTGTCTACGTGGGTGGTTACGGCTCACCCATCGTATATGATATCCAAGTCATACAGAATGCCTTTGGTGGCATGAAGATTCATCTGGTGACGCTTCATGCCAGTATGGGTTGCAACACAACATCTGCTTTCTTTGGTCAGTAAAAGAAAAAAGCATTCTTCCTTGCCGGTGTATCCTTAAATTCAATAAGGTTACCGCTCGTTGTATTTTGTATCTTTTTAGAATAAGAGTCCCAGATTTTGTACCAAAGAAAAAGAGAGAGAGAGAGTGTGTGTGTGTAGCAGTAGCAGACAGACAGACAGACAGACAGAGTAGTGAATACTAAAAGGTGGAGAGAGAGAGATGGTAAATAGAAGGCGGAGAGAGAGAGAGAGGGGCGAGGGCGGGGAGGGGAGGAATAGTAGTAGTAGCAAATAGGCGGAGAGAGAGAGAGAGAGAGAGAGAGAGAGAGAGAGAGAGAGAGAGAAGAGAGAAAGTAGTGCAATAGTAGTATTAGTAGTAAATAGAAGACAGAGAGAGAGAGGGAGGTAATAAATAGAAGATGGAGCGAGAGAGAGAGAGAAGGGGGGTGTTGGGGGGAGGCGGAGAGGAATAGTAGTAGTATCAGTAGTAAATAGAAGTCAGAGACAGACACAGAAACAAGGACCCAGTGGAACGCTTTCTGCCGCCGCGCCGCGCCGCACCGCAGAATAACAATCGATGACTGAACAGATTAAAGCATCGATTAAAACAAGCGCCTGTGTTAATCATTCACGAAAACTTGTGGTATTGGCCCTCCATAAAGAGGGACCCCTGACGCCGCCAATCTCTGGAGCAGCTTCGATTCCGCCTCGTCATTCCGTCAGGAGCGAGCGAAGGCAGCCAGGAGCGGGAGGGAGGGAACTTTCAATTCTTCAGTTCTTATTCTATTTATGCATGCAATACCGCTATTCAGACCTCGGGCGGGTGTTTGATGGCCTCTCCAAAAGGTGCTCGTTAAAAGCATGAGCTCTGCACATAAATCGCTCTTGATAAGTAGGAGCTTAATGGTTCATCAGTCATTTTCACGTCTCTCTCTCTCTCTCTCTCTCTCTCTTCTCTCTCTCTCTCGTTCAGAGGTCTTTTTTTTCCTACATTCTCTCTCTCTCTCTCTCTCTCTCTCGTTCAGAGGTCCTTTCTTTCCTACATTCTCTCTCTCTCTCTCTCTCTCTCTCTCTCTCTCTCTTTCATGTTCAGAGGTCCTCTCTTTCCTACATTCTTTTCGTATCTCTCTCTCTCTCTCTCTCTCTCTCTCTCTCTCTCTCTCTCTCTCTCTCATGTTCAGAGGTCCTCTCTTTCCTACATTCTTTTCGTATCTCTCTCTCTCTCTCTCTCTCTCTCTCTCTCTCTCTCTCTCTCTCTCTCTCTTAAATTCTTTTCGTATCTGTCTAACGTCAGTCGTTTGTAAGATTTTTGAGTCCATAATCGAAGATCAAATTCTGGATCACATTGGTTGAAACAACTTGTTAAACAGCCAACACGGTTTCAGACAAAACAGATCCTGCCTATCAAACCTATTGGAGTTTTTTCATAACTTGCTTGGTATTTACCACAGTAGTAGAGTAATGGATATACTCTTAGATTTCCAAAAGCCTTTGACAAAGTTACACACAAGAAACTAATGACAAAGTTAGAGCTTTAGGAATTGTGGGAGAAATAGGAGACTGAATCGAAGACTGACAAACTTATAGAAAACAGAGTCGTAATAAATGGTGAAGAATCACAATGGGCAGATTTAACAAGTGAGTTCCTCAGGGTTCTGTCCTTGGCCCTCTCTTGTTTTTAATTTGCATTAATGACATTGATGCAGGCTTAACTAGCAGGATAGCCAAATTTGCAGATAACACCAAACTAAGTGTAAATACAACAGACCCAGATACAGTGGAAAGTTTAAGAAATTATTTAAAGAAAATAGGAGAGTGGTCAGAAAAATGGCAAATGCCTTTTAACGTAGATAAGTGTAAAGCGTTACAAATCGGAACAAACAACCATCATGCCAACTACAAGCTGCTTTGGAATGACGTAAATGGTGTAGAACATAAAGAGAACCTTGAGTCATTATTACCAATGATTTATAATCCACAAAACAGTGCATAAAAGCAGAAAAGAAGGCACAGAAACTAGTGAGATACATAAAGAGGCAGTTCAAATACAGAAATAAGGAAATGGTACTGCAGCTCTACATAAAAATAGTTAGACCCCATCTTGAATATGCAGTACAGATTTGGTCACCAACAGTAAGAAAGGACATAAATAGATTAGAAGGGGTACAAGCAAGAGCCACAAAGTTAATTCCATCCCTCAGGCAAACAGGACTAGACAGCCTGAACATGTATGGATTAGAAACACGATGATTGCAGGGACAACTAATAGAAACATTCAAAATACTCAAAGGCATAAGAAAAGTAGAAAGGAACCTAACTACGTTAAACGAAAACCAGACAAGAAATAATGGATGGAAACTATAACTGAAGAGATACAACACATCTCATTGCTGGAACTTCTTCATATACAAATATACAAGATATGTGACACATGAAATAAACTGCCACCAGAAGTTATAAACAGCAACAGTGTGGAAGAGTTTAAAAGAAAGCTAGACAAAATCATTAGGGCACTGCGAATGAACAGTAAAACCTGCCCCTAGAGATAAGTGAGCACACGATGTCTCCTATGATGGATTAATAAGTATTTGAGACATCCTAATCCTTGTAACTCCTTGTAACTCTCTCTCTCTCTCTCTCTCTTTCTCTCTGTAGTTTTTCACGTCCGTTGCAATTCATCCTTTCAAATTTGACGACATACTTAGTTATTTTTTCCTCTATTCTATTGTATACTTTTTAAATTATTATTATCTTTATTGAAATTCATTTCACGTTTCCACATCTTGTCACATGATTTCACATAGATTTATATCATACTGCATTCTGATTCTTGATGTACATAGTAGCACTTCTGACAGAAACGTAGGCTTAAAGACAGTGGAGTGTAATTTAAATAAGTTATTTTTCCTCTACAAAAAAAATGTTGAATAAACATTCTATATATCTATATATTTATTACTAAACGTTTATTGTCCTGATAGCTTTCGGAAAAAAAATATATTGTGCTGGCCGTCTGTCCGCACTTTTTTCTCTCCGCTTCTTTTCTGTCCGCCTTCAGATCTTAAAAGCTACTGAGGCTAGAGGGCTGCGAATTGTTACGCAGATGAACCACCCTCCAATCAGCAAATATACCAAATTGCAGCCCTCTAGCCCCAGTAGGTTTTATTTTACTGGACGTTAAATTTAGGCATAATCTTGCATCTGGCAACGCTATAGGACAGGCCACCACCGGGCCGTGTGTTATACAGAAAACTCGATTGCTCCGAAAAATCTTCGACGTTTTTTTTTTTTTTTTTTTTTTTTTTTTTTTTTTTTTTTGTCGGCTTCAGTGAGAACTTTTAGGGACGTGTTTCAGTGTAATTAGATTTTCCGTTATGACATAAGATACAAAGTTAGAATATTTTTTACGACATCAGTTTCTACTCTGTAATGGGTTGACTTTATCAATGAATTTGGAATGTTATTTTCTTTTCACTTAATTTAAAGTAACTTCACTTTCAGTCAAGATCAAAAGCGGTGTATCAGCAGCATAGTACCCCATGTTTTGTCATCACACATGCACGCACGCGCGCTCGCACACACACATACACATACACGTACAGACTTTCTTGCCACTCGAAGTAAATCTATTTTAACGCACTGTAAATCGATATTCACACACACACACACATAACACAAGAATACACATACAAACAGGCTTCCTTGATTGCTACTCGAAGCAAATTTATTTCAACGCAGTGTAAATCGGTATTCTTAACCTAATGATTTTTATCGTTGTAACTCTCAAATATTTACTTCATAAGATTTTATGAAATATGTAGCGTAGTGTTGCTGATTATCCTATTGTATGGCCACCAGTCTCAAAGAGGGTAGCATATTCGTTGCAAGATGTTATCAAGTATATTTTTCCATCAAGTATATTTTCCTTTCAAGTATTTTATTCCTACAGGTATACTTTTTTCCTTTAGGTATATTTTTCCATCAAGGGAATTTTCGTCACGTATATTTTTCATTCGTGTTTATTTTTCTTTCAGGTTTATTTTCCCTTCAGGTACATTATTTCTTCAAATATATTTTTCCTTCAGGTATATTTTTCCTTCAAGTATATTTTTCCTTCGAGTATATTTTTCCTTCAAATATATTCTTACTTCAAGTATATTATTCCTTCAGGTAAATTTTTCCCTCAAGGATATTTTCCCTTTACGTATATTTTTCCCTTTAGTATATTTTCCTTCAAGTATATTTTCCCATAAGGTATATTTTTAATTCAAATATATTTTTCCTTCAGGTATATTTTCCTTCAGGTATATTTTTTCTTCAGGTATATTTTTCTTTCATAAAATTTGATGGAAATAATTCTCCAACGTGGAGTAATTTTGAAAACTTTTCGTAATTATTTCTCTGTGGTTTTCTTGACTATATTTTTATTTTCAATTTGAGTAGTTATAGATTTATCATGTTCTTTCTCCTGGGTTGTGACTCCCAAATTTAAGGGTAAAGCATTTGATTATAACAAAGACATTGGTAAGGTTAGAATCAATTGTTAAACTTTCTTAAAATATATATGCGTTCATTTAAGGAGTTTTGTAACGAGAAGTAAATATATAAACATAATATTGTGTTGCAGACTAGAGGCAGTCTATTATTATTATCATTATTTTTTTTTTCTTTTTTTGCTCTATCACAGTCCTCTAACTAGGAGGCCATCACTTTTCTTACTATGTGCGCCGTTTCTAGGATCACACTCTTCTGCATGAGTCCTGGAGCTACTTCAGCCTCTAGTTTTTCCAGATTCCTTTTCAGGGATCTTGGGATCGTGCTTGGTGTTCCTATGATTATGGGTACAATTTCCACTGGCATATCCCATATCCTTCTTATTTCTATTTTCAGATCTTGATACTTATACATTTTTTCCCTCTCCTTCTCTTCAACTCTGGTGTCCCATGGTATTGCGACATCAATGAGTGATACTTCCTTATACATTTTTTCCCTCTCCTTCTCTTCAACTCTGGTGTCCCATGGTATTGCGACATCAATGAGTGATACTTCCTTCTTGATTTTGTCAATCAACGTCACGTCTGGTCTATTTACGCGTATCACCCTATCTGTTCTGATACCATAGTCCCAGAGGATCTTTGCCTGATCGTTTTCTATCACTCCTTCAGGTTGGAGCTCGTACCACTTATTACTGCAAGGTAGCTGGTGTTTCTTGCACAGGCTCTAGTGGAGGGCTTTCTACTGAATCATGCCTCTTTTTGTACTGGTTCTGTGCAAGTGCCGAACATTCGCTTGTTGTGTGGTTTATGGTTTCATTTTTCGTATTGCACTTCCTACATATGGGAGAGATGTTATTTCCATCTATCGTTCTTTGGACATATCTGGTTCTTAGGGCCTGATTTTGTGCCGCTGTTATCATTCCTTCAGTTTCCTTCTTGAGCTCTCCCCTCAGTACCCATTGCCACGTGTCATCGCTGGCTAGTTCTTTAGTCTGTCTCATGTATTGCCCGTGCATTGGTTTGTTATGCCATTCCTCTGTTCTGCTTGTCTTTCTCCTGTCTCTGTATATTTCTGGGTCTTCGTCTACTTTTATCAGTCCTTCTTCCCATGCACTCTTGAGCCACCCGTCTTCACTGGTCTTCAGATATTGCCCCCAGTGCTCTGTTCTCGATTTTGTTGACCGCAGTCCTCTATACTTAGTAGTCCTCTCCCTCCTTCCTTTCGTGTTATGTATAGGCTGTCCGTATTTGCTCTGGGTGTAGTGCTTTGTGTATTGTCATATGTTTTCTCGTTTTCTGGTCTATGCTGCGAAGTTCTGCCTTCGTCCATTCCACTATTCCTGCGCTGTATCTGATTACTGGCACTGCCCATGTGTTTATGGCTTTTATCATATTTCCGGCGTTGAGTTTTAACTTGAGTATCGCCTTGAGTCTCTGCATATATTCTTTCCTGATCGTGTCCTTCATCTCTTGATGTTTTATATCACCTCCTTCCATTATTCCCAGGTATTTGTATCCCGTCTCATCTATGTGTTTGATGTTATTCCCATCTGGTAGCTTTATCCCATCAGTCCTTGTTACTTTGCCCTTTTGTATGTTGACTAAGGCACATTTTTCTATTCCAAACTTCATCCTGATGTCCCCAGATACAATCCTTACAGTCTGGATTAGGGTATCTATTTCCTTGATGCTCTTACCATACAGCTTGATGTCGTCCATGAACATCAGATGGTTAATTCTGTTGCCTCTTTTCTTGAGTTGGTACCCAGCATCCATCTTCTGCAGTACTTTTGTCATGGAATCAATGGCTACTACGAAGAGTAGTGGGGACAGTGAGTCGCCCTGGAAGATCCCTCTCTGATATTAACCTCTGCTAGTCTTATTCCAGAGCTTGTAAGTATTGTATTCCAGTTGCGCATTGTATTTTTGAGGAAGCTGATGGTGTTTTCCTCTGCCCCATATGTTTTCAGGCATTCTATTAGCCATGTGTGTGGTACCATGTCGAAGGCTTTCTTATAGTCTATCCATGCCATGCTTAGGTTGGTTTTCCTTCTCCTACTGTTCCTCATTACCATTTTGTCTATCAGGAGCTGGTCTTTTGTGCCCCTACACTTGCTTCTGCAGCCTTTCTGTTGGTGGGGGATGGTGTTTGTATCCTCTAGGTAGTTGTATAGCCTTTCGCTGATGATACCTGTTATTTATTATTATTATTATTATTATTATTATTATTATTATTATTATTATTATTATTATTATTATTATTATTGTTATTATTATTATATTGAGACTGAGAAGGGGAACCGAACAGATATATAACTGTGGATTTTGTTTCTCCATTTTAAGACTCATGCTTTTATTATTATTATTATTATTATTATTATTATTATTATTATTATTATTATTATTATTATTAATTGTATAGGCATAACCGTTGTATCATTTTAGTTTTTTCTCTAGTTTTTTCTAAATTTTCGGTATTGATTTGTTCCTACCCCGTCTTTCCCTGGCTGGTATTATTATTTATTATTATTATTATTATTATTATTATTATTATTATTATTGTTATTATTATTATTATTATTATTATACCAATGTCCATTTGAAGGAATTTCACTCCAATCCGTTTCAAACCACTTTCTTAAAATTATTAAATATCTCGTACGTATTTGCAAACTAACCTCTCTCATTAACAATATATTAATGAAGTCATCACACTGTTTTGCCTTATCAGATTACCTAGACTAAGTCCTACAGGGTCTGTCTGCCTGCCCGCTTTCGTGGAGGCAGGAGCAGCTATTCTGAAAGTTCCCGCGAAGATCTTACGGTTTATTAAACCGCCCATGAATCTCCTACGGTTTCTTAAGGACCCTCGTCATTGATACCAGTGACTTGGGCGATTGTTTTACGAAAGAACCGCCGGAAATTCTTCGGCGGAAGTTTGAGTTTCATGCAGGCGAGAGGGTTCTGGGGGTGGGTGGGATACCGGGCCCAGGTTGGTAACGTAGGGAGGCGAGGGGAAAGGAGAGGGATGGGGAAGGGAAGGGGTAGGAGGAGGAGATGGGTAGGACGAAATGGGTAGGACAAGGGGGAGGGGTAAGAAGTGGTGGAGAGGTAGGGGAGAGGAGAAGGATGGGAAGGGAAAGGGATAGGACGAGGGAGAGGGGTAGGAGGAGGAGGAGGTGGTGGTGGAGGGGTAGAAGGAAGGGGAGGAGGAGGTGGTGGTGGAGGGGCAGAAGGAAGGGGAGGGGTAGCAGGCGGTGGAGGGGTAAGAAGACGTAGAAAGGTAGGAGGGGGGAGAGGTAGGAGGCGGTGGAGGTGTAAGAGAAGGTAAGAAAGGTAGGAGGAGGTGAAGTGGTACGAGGAGGGGGATGGGTAAGAGGCGGTGAACGAGTTAGGAGAGGGAAGGGTGGGAAGAATGGTAAGGATAGGAGGAAGCAAAGGAGTAGGAGGAGGTGGAGGGGTAAGAGGAGGTGGAGGGGTAGGAGGAAGGGGAGGGATAGGAGAATGTGTAGGGTAAGAGGTAGTGGAAGAGTAGGAGGAAGGGGAGGGGTAGGAGGAGTTGGAGCGGTATGAGCAGGTGGAGGGTAAGAGGAGGTGGAGGAGTAGAAGGAGTAGGAGGGAGGGGAAGGATAGGAAGAGGTTGAGGGATAGAAGGACGTGGAGGGAAGCGAATGAGGATGCGACCTTACCTTACAGACCTTACAGACCTTACATCTTGTTCGGGTTGCCCCAGGTCCCTCAGTGTGAGGCACCTCTAATGTCTACCAGAGAGTTGCTAGTACATCTTCCGGTATATTTTGCATCTTCCAATCTTGGATGGTCTGGGATGCAGTTTAGATATTTGTCGAGCTTATTCTTAAACACATCTACGCTCACTCCTGATATATTCCTCAGATGAGCTGGCAACGCATTGAATAGACGCTGCATTATCGATGCTGGTGCGTAGTGGATTAATGTCCTGTGTGCTTTTCTTATTTTTCCTGGTATATTTTTGGGCACTATTAATCTACCTCTGCTTGCTCTTTCTGATATTTTTAGTTCCATGATATTTTCTGCTATTCCATTCTATCTCTGTTTCCATGCCTGAATTATCAGGTAGCGTTTCTCTTCTGCTTTTCCATTTCCAGACTATATAATTTTAAGAATTGTAGTCTTTCCCAGTAGTCTAGGTCCTTAACTTCTTCTATTCTAGCTGTAAAGGACCTTTGTACACTCTCTATTTGTGCAATATCCTTTTGATAGTGTGGGTACCATATCATATTGCAATATTCAAGTGGACTACGAACATATGTTTTATAAAGCATAATCATGTGTTCAGCTTTTCTTGTTTTGAAGTGCCGTAACAACATTCCCATTTTTGCTTTACATTTTGCCAACAGAGTTGCTATTTGATCATTGCATAACATGTTCCTATTCCATCATCACACCAAGGTCTTTAACTGCTTCCTTATTTGTGATGGTCTCATTATTAGGTCCCTTATATGCATATAGCTTTCTTTCTCTGTCTCCATAATTTATTGATTCAAATTTATCAGAGTTAAATACCATTCCTATTTACCTCTGCCCAATCATATACTTTGTTAAGGTCTCTTTGTAGAGCGTTCCTATCTTCATCACAAGTAATTTCTCTACTTATTCTTGTGTCATCTGCGAAACTACTCACTACCGAATCCTTAACATTATTGTCTATGTCTTCAATCATAATAACAAACAGTATTGCAGCTAACACCGTACCTTGCGGCACACCGGATATTACCTTGGCTCATCCGATTTTCTCGTCGTTTGCAATAACTATCTGTTTTCTGTTGTGTAAAAATTCTTTTAACCATCTTCCTACTTTATCCACGATATTGTGTTTTCTAATTTTCTTCGCTAATATATTATGGTCTACTTTATCAAAAGCTTTTGCAAAGTCTAAATAAACCACATCTGTTTCATTTCCGCTTTTCATATTTTTGAATATGTTTTCACGGTGGACTAACAGTTGGGTTTGTGTACTTTTTCCGGGTACGAAACCATGTTGTCCTTTATTAAACAAATTATTTTTTATTAAATGTTTCATAATATTTTTCTTCATTACCCTTTCATACACTTTCATTATATGTGATGTTAGACTCACAGGCCTATAATTACTTGCCTCTAGTCTTGATCCACTTTTGAAAGTAGGGGTAATATACGCTAATTTGTGCTCATCATATATCTTGCCTGTATCTACACTTTGTCTTAATAATATTGCAAGTGGCTTTGCGATAGAATGAACTACTTTCTTTAACAAAATAGCAGGAATTCCATCAGGCCCTGCAGCAGCTCCATTTTTAATTTCATTAATAGCCTGCACAATATCAGCTTCATTAATATCTATGTCAGCTAAATATTCACTATTTTCATCCTTACTTCTATATCATTATCTTCATTATCTATTCTAGGGGTGAATTCTCTCTTATATCGTTCTGCCATATGTTGCAATTTCCTTTTTTTCATTCGTTAATCTCCCTTCAATTCTCAGAGGGCCTATTTCTATTCTTCTTTTATTCATCTTCTTCGCATATGAGTATAATAGTTTGGGGTTTTGCTTGATATTTAATAGGGTTTTTTCTTCCAAGTCCCGTTTTTCATTTTCTTTTGATTGTATAATCTTTGTTCTGCATTTTTCTTTTTCCTATCTTACTTTTTAGTTCTATAACTTTCCATGCATTTTTTTCTTTTGCAAGACCTTTTTTCCACTTTCTGATTTTCTGGAACAAGATTCTTCTGTCTCTTGGTATGCATGAATGATGTTTACTTTTCTTCTTCGGTATATATTTTTCCACTATTATCTCCAATATTTTATATAATATCTCCGTATTTACCCTTATGTCATCACTTTCGAAAATGTTATCCCCAATCTTTGTTTAATTCTTCATTAATTTCTGACCATTTTATATTTTTACTGTAGAAGTTGTATTTTCCATATCCTTCCCACTTTTCATTTCTTGCTTATCTCTAATTTTGTCACTTGCTTTCTTGGAATGAACTGTTAATTCTAATGACATTATGGTCTGAAATACTCGCATTATAAACTATTATTTCTTTAACATAATTCATCTCGTTCACAAATACTAGGTCTAAAGTATTTTCCTTTCTTGTTGGCAGGTGATTTATTTGTTGAATGTTGTATTCTAGTAGCATATCTAATAGCTTTTCAAATTGCCTCTTATCTTCTGCACTACTATTACTCTCTTTTTTATATGTATAAGTACAACCACAATCTCCTATTCGTTCTTTCCATTCTATTCGAAGGAAAGTTGAAGTCACCAGATAGGAGAATAGTCCAGTCCTTGTGATTTCTACATATATCATCCAATTTTTCAATTATTAAGTCAAACTCTTTAGTATTAGGAGGTCTATATATTACTATGTTCATCAATAATTTTTCAGATTCAAATTCTACCGCTATTAGTTCACATTCTGAGTTACTATATTTCTCATATATTTTTCCTTGTTTTTTGTCTTTCCCATATATTGCGGTTCCCCCTTGATTCCTATTTTTTCTATCTGATCTATAAGTTTGGAACCCTTTTATTTGATCATCATTCCCAGTCTCTTGGGAATACCAGGTTTCACTTATATTCATTATATCTATTTTCTTTTCATTTTGGGTTAGTTCTTCTAAGTACTCTATTTTTCTTTTTGAGTTACTCGTAACTAAACCCTGCGCATTCATCACTATGATGGTTTGCGTGTTTTTCCTCCTTTCATTTAATACTGATAGTAAACTAATGGATTTTCCCTATGTCTCTTTCCTTTGTTCTGGGTAGGTTGTTTCTTTTTTGTCAAATTTCCCGCAAAATTCTGACATTAAAAAATCCAACTTTTTCCATAATATTTGATCTTCCTTTTCATCATAATTATTCATTTTGTGTCTGAATCTGCAATTTTCTCCTTCCTTTCGTTTCTGCAATATCCTCTTGCATAATAAATACAGTTATTATCTCTTGAGTAGAATTTCGGAGCTGATGCTTTGAAATTTTTTGCTG
>NC_061093.1:13745477-13747977 GCF_015104395.2 Macrobrachium nipponense | reverse complement strand
AGAAAATGACAGATATTAATGTCTAATCCACAGTTTTTTAAGCTTAATGAGATGAATAGCGACACTCCCAATATCCTTCAAGTCCTAGTTCAGCCCCAGTAGGGAGGGAGTGAGAGAAGGGGTGGAAGGGAATAACAAGTAAAAAAAAAAAAAAACGACAAATATTGGTGTTTATAATTTAGAGTTTTGAAGGTTGCAGAGATGAATAGTGACAATACCAATGTCCTTTATGACCAAGTTTAGCCCCAGTAGAAAAGGGGGTAAGAAGGGAGTGGGAAGGTGGTGACATCTAAAAATAACCAAAAACTTTGAATGTTATGTCTAATCCATAGCTTTTGAGGTTGCTGAGATGAACAGTGACACTTGCAATGCCCTTTAAGTTATAGTTCAGCCCAGATAAAAAATGGGGGTGAGATGGGGTAAGAAGTAAAATGTCAAAAATGATGTATTTGAGGCTAATCCATAGATTTGGAGATTGATGAGATGAACAATGACACTACCAGTGCCCTTCAAGTCCAAGTTTGGCCCCAAGAGGTATAGGGGTGAGAAGTGGTGGAATATAAAATGTCAAGAATGCTGGGCAATGTAACTGTAGCAACTATCTTAAAAGGAGAGAGAGAGAGAGAGAGAGAGAGAGAGAGAGAGAGTAGAGGGGGCTTGGGAACAGAGAGAGAGAGAGATTGACTGTTTATCAGTTGTCATTTATTGTTCTCCCAGGCAGTGCCGGGTTGGTCAGCTATTATATATATATATATATATATATATATATATATATATATATATATTTATATATATATTATGCATAGATTTTAAAGAAAAAAATTCACTGACAGTAGAACTCGTCGTTGGGAACAAGGGATTAGATTTTGGGAGTGATCTGGATCTAAATAAGGGTGCTAGGTGATGGGTGAGGCTAGAGGGGTGCAAATTGTATTGTTGATTATCCACCTTCTAATCATCAAAAATGCCAAATTGCAGCTTTCTAGCCTCAGTAGTCGTTTTTTCATCTAAAGTTAAATTTAGCCATAATCATTCGTCTGGGAACGATATAGGCCACGCCACTACCGGGCCGTGGTTAAAGTTTCATGGGCCGTGGCTCATACAGCATTACCGAGACCACCGAAAGATACATCTATTTTCGGTGATCTTGATTATACGCTCTACAGAAAACTCGATTACGCCACAGTTTTACCTTCCCTTTTTGTTTAATTTATTAGAAAAATTTCCGTGATATTTTTCGTAAATGTCGTACCGATTTATGATAACATAATTAGTTATAGAAAGCTTGTGCTTATGTTACAGTTACAGGAGTTACAAGGATTAGGATGTCTCGAAGACTTATTAGTCCATCCGAGGAGACATCATGCGCTCACTTATCTCTGGGAGCAGGTTTTATTGTTCATTCACAGTGTCCTCTTAATGATTCTAAATTTTTTTTTAATTCTTCCACGCTGTTGCAGTTTACAACTTTTGGTATATGCTTTTGTTTTTACTTATTGGTATTTTGGTTATTTTGGTTTCAATCAAAAGGGGACTATGCTTTGGAGTTTCATTAGCATCAGTGATTAATTGCAGATTTTTTTAGTTTTTATTTTTCTTTTCCGAAATTTAGTTAAAAACTATTACCTCTTCTATTTGTATTATAAATATGTATAATATATATATATATATATATATATATATATATAGATATATATATATATATATATATATATATGCTTGATTTCCCCTCCAGGGATAAAGTATTATATCCCCCATAACATACGCGTTGTATGATTAATGAGCAAAGGAGTTTCGCCTTAAAAAGGGAGCAGGGCAGACACTCTCGGCCTTTGCATATCAAAACCAGAAGGTGTGCAACAGAGCGTGCATTCCTTTGCCAGATGAATCTGATATTTATAATGGTATTTTGTCACTTATTAAAACTCATTTTTGCCACGATGTGGGGCTGAATTTGCAGCGCTCTTAAGTATTTGATTTAATTCTCTCTCTCTCTCTCTTCTCTCTCTCTCTCTCTCTCTCTCTCTCTCTCTCTAACCAGGCATTTTTCTTATGTCTTTATACCCTGGCATGTATATATGTAAGTTTATGTATATGCATAACACAATAGCCAATTTCTCTCTCTCTCTCTCTCTCTCTCTCTCTCTCTCTCTCTCTCTCTCTCTCTCTCTCTCTAAACATGTATATATGTATGGACATGTGTACTATTAATTTCCCCTGTATAAAAACCCAGCCTCTCTCTCTCTCTCTCTCTCTCTCTCTATGACAAACAAGGTCTTAAGGAAATGTAAATAGTCTGCTGGCTGTACGTTAAGCAGGCAGTACACCATTGGTCAAGTACACAAGACTTAAATAATACCCCTACTGTAAGTGTAAAAAAGAAAAAAAAAAAAAAAAAAAAAAAAAGAGAGGGAGAGAGGGAGAACTGAAGCTGGATATAAGAAGGGGGTGACAAGATGAGTAGGATGTGCAGGAAGGATGAAGAAGAGATGCTGGAAGG
>NC_061093.1:13720477-13740477 GCF_015104395.2 Macrobrachium nipponense | reverse complement strand
GTCGACGAGACAGTACTAAAGGATGTATCATTTGGATGGCCAGTGATGGATGTAGTCCTTCTGAGTGCATTTTTTGTGAGAGGTACTTATGAGGATACCAGGTAGGAGAGGAAGTAATCAGGGTGCCATGAGAGAGAGAGAGAGTCTTAGGTGCCTGTCGAGAGAGAGAGAGTTGGTGGGAATGCCTTTTGAGAGAGGAAGTTTATAAGGAGAAAGGTAATCTTTCGGGTGCCTTTAAAAGAGAGAATTAATCGTTTGCCTTTTGGTAAAGTAGCGATGAGTGAGTACCTTGTGAGAGAGGCAGTTGCTCGAATACAAAATGCAAGAGAAATCAGCCGAGTACCTTCCTGATAAGGTAGTCGAATGTTTACCTGAGTGAGAGGAAATCGCTTGAGTACACCTAGAGGGGGAAGGGGGCTGGGTACCTTGTGGGTAATTGGGTCAGCTTGGTCCCCTATGCGTGGGTGAGGGGGGAGTGTGGGGGTCACACTTCAGTGCCTGGCGAATGAAAATGACTTTGGGTACGCTAGAGGGAGATACTTGTGTCATTTGGATTGGCTGGAAAGAACTTCGGTTGAATACCTTTAAAATGAGTTCAGTTGGGCATCTTCAAAAGAAATTAAATTTAATGTTTAAAAGAAATTCAATAGGTAACTTCATAAGACTCATTTGAATATCTTTTAATAGAAATTCAGTTTGGTACCTTTAAAAGAAATTGAGTTAGGCGACATTAAAAGAAACTCGGTTGAATACTTTTAGATAAAAATTCAGTTTGGTACCTTTAAAAGAAATTCAGTTATGTACCTTTATAAAAGAAATTCACCTGGATGCTTTTAAAAGAAATTAAATTGAATGTTTTTAAAAGGAATTCAGTTAAGAACTTTTAAAAGAAATTTCGTTCCCAAAGAGTGTCTTTTAAGAAAGGGATTTCTTTGTAGCCTTTTTGATTTTGGAGAAGGAATCGCTTACATTTTTTCACAGAAAAGACGTCATTTATTCGTTATGTTTCATAAGCAAGATTTTTGCTGTCTTGGAGGATAGGAGGTTTTTGTTTTTAGGGAAGACACTTCGTCAGTTTTTACTCTAGGCCTTTCGGGAGACAAGGACAATATTGTTGAAGACCATAACATCTTACATCGTCAGCTTTTACTCTAGTCCTATTAGGAGACAAGGACAATATTATTAATAACAATAGCATCTTACACCGTCAGTTTTTACTCTAGCCCTTTTAGGAGACAGAGACAATATTGTTGATAACAAAAGCATCTTACATCGTCAGTTTTTACTCTAGGCCTTTTAGGAGACAAAGACAATTATTTTTGGATAACGGTGCCAATCTTACCTTGGTTTTTCCAATTTTTTTACCTCTAGCCTTTTAGGAGGACAAAGGACAATATTGTTGTAAACAGGTAGCATCTTACATTCGTCCATTTTTTTAATTTTCCCCTAGGCCTTTTAGGAGGACCAAAAGACAAATTTTATTGTTGAATACAGTAGGCAATCTTACATCGTCAGTTTTTTATTACTCTAGGGGCCCTTTTAGGAGACAAGGACAATATTGTTGATAACAGTATCAATCTTACATTCGTCAGTTTTTAACTTTTTCTAGGCCTTTTCTGAGGACAGGCAATTTTTATTGGTTGATCAATACAGTAGCAATCTTACATTGTTCAGTTTTTACTCTAAGACTTTTAGGAGCAAGACATATATTGTTGAGAACAATAGCATTCTTACATCGTCAAGATTTTTTTACTCTAGGCCTTTTAGGAGACAAGAACAATATTGTTGATAACAGTTAGCATCTTACATCGTTCAGTTTTTACTCTAGGCTTTTATGGAGAACAAGAACAATATTGTTTGATAACAGTAGCCATTCTTACATCGTCAGTTTTTGTTTAACTGCTAGATGCCTTTTAGTGAGGGGACAAAGACAATATTATTGATAACACCGTTAAACATCTTAACATCCGGTCGGGGTTTTACTCTAAGGCCTTTTAGGAGGACCAAGACAATAATTGGTTGATAACAGTGTGTATGGATCGGGTAGAAATACAGTCACCAAGTGCCACATGAATACTTTATTGAGTAACATTCAGCCTGTAAACAAGTTTCCAAATTAAAACAAACCTCCAAATTGTAAACAGACACTTAAAATGTAATCCTAATAAAATATGCAAAACAACACAGCAATATTCGTAAAATCAAATATAAAATGTAAGCAGTCCATTGTACCCAACACTGCAATAACACTAACTCCATTACAAATACAAACATACAGTATATCCCACTATAACATTGCCAAATTCATCATAAATATAAGTACATATGATTAATCAATACAGTAACTTACACCTTGGCGCTCCATATCAAACTCCCACACATGCTTAACCGGTGCAATGCTGGCCATGCACCTCTGCCAGTACACTCTGGACGTATTACCTCTACAAATAAACAAAAACAGAAATCAGCCTACATTTGCACACCCGGCTAGGAGGCCAACCGACACCTGTCAACACACACACATATACAATTACAAATAATTATGATTACATCATACACTCCCCCCACCATAACTCAACATTCACCACGCTCTTCAACAGGAAGTAAAACTATCAGTCTATGAGAGGACCGTTTAATTAACATATCGGTTTGACCTTTGTACTGTGGACCTGGTTTATGCACTTTATACCTCAAGGTTACATCTCGTACCTGACCATCACTTCCAGGTACAGCTACGGCAACTTCGGCCATTTTCCATGCACCCTTTACAATATTGTTTTCCTGTATAAGTACAATATCACCTGGTCTTAAATTCCTACGCTGAGTATGCCATTTTTGCCTAACTAAAAGTGAAGAAAAATAATCTCCCGATGCCCACCTCTTCAAAAAAGAATTTACAAATCTTCTGCATAAACTGAAAACTTTGCCTTGGATTATTACTTTCATCCCATAATCCACTTGGACTCTGATACCTGTATGACCTAAGAGCAAGTCATTAGGGCAAAGATAAATGCCCAAACTGGGATCAAACCCTGGTTTGAGACCAATTGGACGGCTATTCATTAAATTAGCAATCTCAAACATACAAGTCTGAAGCTCACTCCATGAAAGAATATTAGTACCAACAGACATCATAATACTCTCTTTACAGACTTTATCAGAGATTCGCTGCACCCATTCTCCCATGGAGCATCTGCAGACTTGTTGAATGTCCAACTCATTCCGAAAACACTACCAAACTCTAAAATTTGTGTCATATTCCAGTTCCTGGCCATAGTTCGCAATTCTTTGTTAGCTGCTACTAACTGTGTGCCTCCATCTGAATGCATACGCTTTGGAAATCCTCTTATGGAGACAAACCTACGTAATGTCATTAAAAAATTCTCTGTATCATAACCCTCTGCTAAATCTAAGTACACAGCTCTACTCACCATACAATTAAAGATTATCCCATAAACCCTTTTTCTAGTGCGCCTCTTGACCGTGTCTTTCACAATAAATGGTCCAAACAAATCAATAGCTGTATTAAAAAAAGGTGGGGCGGGTTGAAGTCTCTCAGATGGACACTGACCCATGCATTGCTCTTCAGTCTTCTTAGCCAATTTACGACAAATGACACACCGAGCCTTCACTGACTTTATAAGTTTCCTGGCTCCAGGCACCCAAAACTTGGATTGCAATTTGGCTAAGGTTACCTCTACACCAGCATGATCTATCTCATGGATGTGTTTAACATACAATCTTGTGAATGAATGCCTAACAGGTAACAATACAAATGTACTCCTGTTCCAATTATCCTTCAGCCATACTGAAATCCTTTGACCAACACATATTAAACCTTCCTCATTCATCACAGCTCCAAGTCTCTCATATCTCTTTTCCCAGTCACCAGCTATAGTCTTCTGGACCCACCCCACCCATATATCCTCTGCTACTTTCAGATCATCTGAGTGAGGAACTAAAAAGACACCTTTAAATGACCTCAACCTAACTGCCTTCAAAACTCTAGCAGTTCACTCTTAAAAGCTTACTGTAACTACCATATCTAATTTACATCAATTATAACAGTATTATCCCTATATAGATTATTTACAATTTGACTGGAGCAATATCTGGTAGTTCGAGATCATTTGACTGACTGATGGGCCATTCACTAACAGGTAAACACATAAATGGGGGTCCATTCTGCCATAAAGAATCAGAATCTAAAAGCATAGGGTGTGTAGGCCTTGTAGTTAAGTCTGCTGGATTATTTCCTGAGGATGTCCAAAACCATTCAACAGATTTTGATTTAGTAGCGACAAAAATATTAAAACTGCTTGACTTATTACAAATTTGTGCTCTGACAATAGATGAATCAATAATATGTATGACTGACTCAAGTTCAATGTCTATTTCCTTCTCAATCACAGTCCTCAACCGGCAGGCCAACACAGCCCCACACAACTCTAACCGTGGGATGATGAGCTGTCGAGTAGGAGCAATCCTATTCTTTGCCATCAAGAGTTTACTTACAAAGGGTCCTTCCCTCACTTTCCACCTCAAGTACGCACAGGCTCCATAAGCTAACTTACTTGCATCTGCAAAAATGACTAAATCAGGCTTACCAACGGCGTCTTTAGGCTTTCATCACCCAATCTATGGAACGTCAAAGTTTCTAACTCATACATTTCTTTAAATAACTTTCTCCATCTTTCATACATATACTGTGGCATTGCTTCATCCCAATCTAATCTTCGCTCCTTTTCACTGATGGTGGTTAGTAAATCGCGCATAAGCAACTTTGCTTTCAAGGTGAATGGCACAATGAACCCAAGGGGATCATATACCGAAGCAGTTTGACTGAGTACCATCCTTCGATTTAACGTATTTGGGAGTTTCTCATCGATTTCTGATTTCTTTATGGGTGGCTCCATTCGAATATTTTTTACTTTCTTAGAGAAATTTATCTTTATCACATAGAAAAACAGGTCCTCCTTAGGATTCCAGTTCAACCCCAGTACCTTTTCCTTATCAGTTTTCAAGATGTTAAGAAAATTATCTTCTGCACTCTCACCTGACATAACCCAGTGCTTGATCTGAAATCCTCCCCGAGATAATATTGCATTAGCTTCTACAATACTTCTCTTAGCCCTTTCAACCGTCGATACACTTGACAGTATATCATCAACATACGAGTTGCGATTGATCAACTCTGCAGTTAGGGGAAAGGATTCATCCATCTCGGTGGTTTTACGTAAGGCCATCATTGCTATTATGCCACTAGGTCTATCACCAAAGGTCACAGTAGTAAGCACATAGTGATCTGGCTCTCTGTCAGTTTCTAAGTCCCGCCACAAAAACCTATGAGTATGTTGATCAAGTTCTGAAATTCGTACAGAGTTGTACATTTTTCTTAATATCTGCTACGAAGGCCACAGCATGTTGCCTAAAACGTATCAGTATAGCAATCATGTTGTTTAGCACATCAGGGCCCTTTGCAAAGTAATCATTGAGTACGTGACCAAGGTAAGAGGAAGAAGAGTTGAACACAATTCTCAAAGGGGTAGAACTGAGTCTGGCTTGTGGACTTCATGGTGGGGCAAGTAGTGAACGGGACCATTATAATTACTTATCTCATCTATGTTCAATTTTCTAGCAACTTCCCTATGAACCATATCTAAAATCTGATCATTATATTTTTTAGAGTAATCGCTCCCGAGCTTTATTAACCTTCGTTCAGTAGATTTTAGTCTTCCATATGCAAGGGAAACATTATTAGGGAGTTTGTTAGGATCCTTAATCCATGGATAGCTTGCAATCCAATACCCATTTATTGAATCATAATTAAGTCCTTCTTCTATCTGTTTTAATTCCATTTCCTCCTTCAAGCTATGTTCCCCACTCAATGAACACTTCCCACATTTACAACCACTACATTTAGGTATACATGAAGTTCCAAAATTTTCAACTGAAAAAAATCTTCTAACTGTTTTGAGAGGTTCTCACTGTATCGTGGTATGATGTCATTGACCTCAGTAAGCTAGCTACAGTCATGTGGCTAATCCTTACCGTTAAGACACTATTAGTACCCATATTCTTATTCATAACTGGATATGAACCTCTTACACACATTCCAAAATTGTTTTGCATTAGCTGTAAGGTATCAATGGTTCTAACCACTTGAGGTATCATGCTACTGTGATCCACGCCAATTAACAAATCTACCTTGCCTGTTGGCCGACAAATTTTCCACATCCTCTACACCAAATAATTTAGCTATCAATGTGGTGTCAAATTCTGCAATGTCAGATGTAATTTTCATTGATACCACAAGCTTCAATAGTCCATTCAGTACCAGTCAAATCAGTAATTGGCACATTATAAACTTTACTGTCAAACAGCTCAGTGCTATTTCCAACTTTAGTTACAGTGAGACTTACATCTTTACCTCTCAAACCCAACTTGTTTGCCATCCGATGCGTAATCATGGTTAAATTTGAACCTGGATCCCACAATGTTGCCACCTTTTGCCCTTTACTCTGCATATGTCCAATCATCAACAATACTCCCTCCCTTGACAATAAGTTATTTGATCCCTGTACTCGACTGGTGAAATAATTTTGTACAAACAAAGAATGGAGAATAGGGTGGTGACGTCTGCCGCATACTTCATTATTTTGATCTTTAATATGACATAACTCTCTGTTCAAACAGTCACTACTGACATGTCCCTTTCGTAAGCAGATGAAGCATACTCTATTGCTTTTTAACAGCTCATATTTAGATTTATTATCCAAGTGCTGAAACCCTGAACAATCCAAAATGCTATGGGAAGCTGTACCATGAAACCAACAGTTCTTATTAATGTTAGGTGACATGTTAGGTCTACTCCTAGCTTGATTTGATAAGTTTTGAAGCAATTTGGTTCATGTTTACAATACATTCATTTAATTGTTGTTGTTGCGACTCTTGGTTTTCTCTTAACTGCTTAATTGCTTCATTCAAATTATCTGTATAACAGTGATCCTCATG
Source organism: Macrobrachium nipponense (assembly GCF_015104395.2). NCBI lineage: Eukaryota > Metazoa > Arthropoda > Malacostraca > Decapoda > Palaemonidae > Macrobrachium > Macrobrachium nipponense. The sequence continues at coordinate 13,733,463 of NC_061093.1, read as the reverse complement.
AGTCGCACTGTGCACTGCTGCCCTATCAGTGGTTGTACTTGACCTCACTCCTTCCTGCACATACTCTATTACCTTCCTTTCTTTTTCTAAAAATTCTAATAATTTTCCAAATTCCTTCTCACTTTGGGACTCACTAGCTTTTAAAACCCATTCCCTTTTCAATGTTGGGGGTAAGATCTTTTCCTACTAAGCTAATTACAGTAGTGTTATTCATTTCTGATTTAAGATCTAGCTTACACATATCAAGCCATCCCCTTCTCCACAGTATTCACCAATTCCATAAGTTTTTTGTTGTTGCCTTCTGGCACAGGCTTAAGGGCTCTTATCTCACACAAAACAGAGTCCCACCACCTTTGTTACATTTCCAAATTTTTCATCAAGTCTGGCCATCATCTTATGGAAATCATCATCAACCCCAAGTACCACTTTCAAGGCCTCGCCTAACAAACACTGCTTAAGGACATATGGATCCTCCCCATAGTTCTTAATCATTAATCTGTCAAAGTCCTTTCTAAAGGATGGGTACAGTCTTATTTGTCCGTCAAATCTAGGAGGTTCAAGCTTCTTAACTTATAAACTTTGTGTTGTCTGTTTTTTGCTTACCCTTTTCACTGTCTATTTTCGCAAGTATTTGAGAATGTGCCTTACATTTCAACCTATACACTTCAATTATATAATCCTCAGCCGATTCTAATAGGCTAACATAATTCTCATGAGACTCATCAATGCACGAAAGAAAATAAAATCATCATTAGCCTTTTCTAACCTCTTATAGGCGTCACAGACCTCATCAAATGCAGGCTTCAAAATCTCTGTCGAGTCGTCTTGCTTCACACTCTCGTCGAACAGTTTCAGGGTTCGGTTGAATTTCCTCCTCTCCGATGTACGCACTGTCTTGGCTCGATCCATCTTGACTAGCAGGGATGTGTAGAATGTCCAATCAAAGTTCCCTCAACCATGGGTAGCAGGTGCTGAATTGTATGGATCGGGTAGATACAGTCACCAAGTGCCACATGAATACTTTATTGAGTAACATTCAGCCTGTAAACAAGTTTCCAAATTAAAACAAACCTCCAAATTGTAAACAGACACTTAAAATGTAATCCTAATAAAATATGCAAAACAACACAGCAATATTCGTAAAATCAAATATAAAATGTAAGCAGTCCATTGTACCCAACACTGCAATAACACTAACTCCATTACAAATACAAACATACAGTATATCCCACTATAACATTGCCAATTCATCAAAAATCAAATTATGAAGTACATATGATTAATCAATACAGTAACTTACACCTTGGCGCTCCATATCAAACTCCCACACATGCTTAACCGGTGCAATGCTGGCCATGCACCTCTGCCAGTACACTCTGGACGTATTACCTCTACAAATAAACAAAAACAGAAATCAGCCTACATTTGCACACCCGGCTAGGAGGCCAACCGACACCTGTCAACACACACACATATACAATTACAAATAATTATGATTACATCATACAAGTAGCATCTTACATTGTCAGTTTTTACTCTAGGCCTTTTAGGAGACAAGACAATATTGTTGATAACAGTAGCATCTTACATCGTCAGTTTTTACTCTAGGCCTTTTAGGAGACAAGGACAATATTGTTGATAACAGTAGCATCTTACATCGTCAGTTTTTACTCTAGGCCTTTCGGGAGACAAGGACAATATTGTTGATAACAGTAGCATCTTACATCGTCAGTTTTTACTCTAGGCCTTTTAGGAGACAAGACAATATTGTTGATAACAGTAGCATCTTACATCGTCAGTTTTTACTCTAGGCCTTTTAGGAGACAAAGACAATATTATTGATAACAGTAACATCTTACATCGTCGGGTTTTACTCTAGGCCTTTTAGGAGACAAAGACAATATTATTGATAACAGTAACATCTTACATCGACGGGTTTTACTCTAGGCCCTTCGGGAGTCAAAAACATTATTGTTGATAACAATCGCATCTGTACCTGCCGCTATTAACAACAATAGCGTGAAGTTGGCTCGATTACGGCTAACACTCGTCCTTTCTCGACGATTTATCGTAAACATAATGCAGTGTAATGAAGTTCAGGTCTGATGAAGTTTATGTCGGGTTGCTGCTGCAGCCAGTTGCAAATGTCTGCGTGGTCGCACTCGGGTGATTTTGACAGACATCAAATGTTATAAGGACATATCCCACGTTGCTTTCTGTAACAGCAGCGCCTATTAAATGATTGCAGGCGCCAGAGGAGATTGAACCGCAGCAGAGTCCTAATTAGAAGCTCTCTCTCTCTCTCTCTCTCTCTCTCTCTCTCTCTCTCTCTCTCTCTCTCTCATGCTAATAACACAAGTAGATTTTTATTTCCATACATTTTTTTTCTTTAAGAAATATTGTAGTAAGACTTTGCAAACTTTCCGAAAACACTGACATGAATATGATTAATTTAATTAATCATAATCATGTCAATCATCTGATAATAATCAGAGAGATTATCATGTAATCTAGTTATTACGTAACGCATATGATCCCTCAAAAGAAATCAATATATCGCTTAAGCTTACTGAAGGAACACTTAATATTGTGAAGAGATAAGAAACATTTCATCTACGACAGTTATCCAAGATTTCTCAGAAGTAAAAAACATTCTTTTTTTATTTATGATATGACAAGTATGGAACGTCCCTTAGATCTTAGGGAAGAAAAAAGTACGTGATAGAAATTTTTCTGTATCTGCGCGTTCAAATGAACGCCATATTCTTTGTTAGCTTGAGTTTCAAGTCAACTGGCTACCGATGGCTTGTTCCTAATGAATAAGGTTCATCTTCTGAATAATGATACTAATGAGAGTTAAACAAAAAGCCACAGTAGTGTTAAAAACACTTGTGTACAGAGTTAAAAATGACAAGGAGTCACTTGCGGATACTACTTCGTATTCCTCATCAATCTCTCCTTGTCCTTTTTAACCCTGTACACAAGTGTTTTTAACACCACTGTGGCTTTTATTAGCTCTCCATATTACAGCCTCGTTACAGAGGTTCCTTGGTTCAATATAATAATAATAATAATAATAATAATAATAATAATAATAATAATAATAATAATAATAATAATGAGTTCGCAAAAAGTACAACTACATCGTCAGTACTCTGTGAAGCCAAGCAGCGAATACCTCTTCTCTCCGCCCGAAAACCTACTGATGAAAAGCTCCGATTGTGACTAGGAGCAATCAAGGGCAGGTTCGTTTAAAACCTCCACCATCAACTCCCCTTGTCTCTCTTGTTGATTCATCTCCCTGCGACTGACCCACATTAAGCAGCCCTCCGAAGGCACCCCCTCCCCCCCGTCTCCATTTTCGGCGAGTCACCCGCGAGTCCTTTTGATGTAGGCCGATGGACGCATTACTACCTAATTAAGAGGCCTTTGTGTTAACACCACCTCGCGTTTGTTCGACGACGTAACTAAGGCATCGTCGGCCATCTTTAATCGAGGCAAAGAGGTGTAACCTGATACTACTCTAACGGCCGCGACGCCAACTAATCAGTCCCCAGGGTGGTGTGGGGGTGGGGAAGGGGGGAAGGGTAGAAGAGTTGGAAGAGGAGGGAGGGAGGGTTGGAAGGGAGGGGTCTTTGCTGCAGGAGGAACCAAGGCTAGGACGGCGATGGACATCAACTTTTCTGCAACGGAGGACGCTAATGAGTGGTTCTGTCCGTCAAACTCATCACACCCCCGACAGAGCCTTCCTCCTCCTCCTCCTCCTCCTCCGGAGGGAGGAGGGAAGGCGATATGAAGGGAGATGGGAGGGGGAGGAGGGAGCTTAGGTTAGGTAGGGAGGGAAAGGGAACGGAGAAAGAGTCAAAGGTAATGTGATAAATGACGAATAGAGCGAGAGAGAGAGAGAGAGGCCTAAATTAAAAGAAATCAAGGCATTGCTATAACAGGAGTCACCTTCTCCGCTCTCCCCCGCTACAAGTACGCCTCCCTCCCCTTCCCCTGTCCTTTCCCCCATTTGCCCCTTCCCAGAGCACTTAATACATTTGTCATAAAAGGAAAATAGTTTTATTACAAGAAAGATGACGGGTACAGATGGGTAGAAATGGAGGCGGCTGTATGTGGATTCAGGTGAAGCTTCGAAAAAAGAAGAAAAAAATGAACCACCCGACTGCCCCTCTCCTCCCCCAACCCCCATATAAAATTAAAAGAAGAAAACTAACTAAAAGACACCAGAAAACTAATATTATTCGTAAATATCTGTATCAGCCTAATTGCCATTGATGCGCGACTACTTCTCCTTAGGTTTATCTTGATTACTGAACTGACTTGATTCGAGTTCAGTAATAATTATTTTATTTTCATTTATGCTTGACTGATCTATGAATTTGTTTTTTGTCTATTCACGTCTCTTCTTTTATTAGGCCTTGTTTGATTTAGGATCTTGCATTCTTACGATACATGTGATACTCCTTCCAATGAGTTGATTTCTGCTTTCTGCTGTTCATTAAGAAAGCGGTTCACTTCATCACCTGATAGCTTCAATAACAGTCAATGTCCCCAGATAGCGAAGGTTGTTTCAGTCATTACTGCTTTTATTAGTTCTTCTTCTTCCTCTTCTTCTCCTTCTGCTTCTTCTTCCTCTTCTTCTTTCCAGTTTATCCTTTAGTCGGGGTCGCTATTTTTAATTAGCATTTTCCAAAGACATATTTTGTAATTCGTTTTGGCAGATGTTTTACAGACGGATGCCGTACCTGACTTCAACCGCCACCCGAGTTTGGAAAAATAAAAAATAAATAGATAAATAAATAGATAAATAAATAAATAAATAAATAAAATAGTTTTGAAAAATGATGACTGGGTGATATTTGTCATTTATTATGGAGAAGGTTTTTTGTAACTTGCGTAAGCATGATGAGGTGTCCCTATCTCAGCAAACCATGACATAAACACATATCGGCAATTTATCGTCCACATACCACAAATATATAGAGAACAAGTTTACTACCGACGGTGTAGGATGAATGTTCGACAATCGTACAAAAAACAGACTAGGACTACCAATGTCGTCTGTGACTTGTAGGCAGCATGTTGGTGATGTGTTTTTAACAAGTCGTCGACTTGTTAAAAACATGTTCTGGAGAATTGTGGACGCACCGTAATACATACTTTTCTGGAGTGTTCCCAAGACGTAGGAAATCACTTCATCTCCGGTAAGAACCTTGGAAAGAATTTTATAAGCATTTCCCCTTTCTCAAATGACCTCTTCAACCGTTTGTTAGTAAATCTATAAGAAAATAGCAAACTACTAAAGAAGATGCTTAAAAAAAAGGGTGGAGGGTGCGGGGAGGTTTCCGTCGTGGATCCGATCAATCAAGTCGTCGTCTTTGCACGTTTACGAACGGAAGATAAGCGCCTCAGTGGCGTGGTCGGTATGGTGTTGGCGTACCACCTCGGTGGCCGCGAGTTCGATTCCATTGAGGTGTGAGAGATGTGTATATCTGGTGATAGAAGTTCACTCTCGACGTGGTTCGGAAGTCACGTAAAGCCTTTGGTCCCGTTGCTGAATAACCACTGGTCCCATACAACGTAAAAACACCATACAAACAAACAAACAAACGAACGGAAGAAAGATTTCACTTGTTAAGCACAAAATTGGAAATTGGTGACGTTGATGGAAATGGGCCCATTGAGACAGTTAATTGTAACCGCAATGTTATAGGATTTCAGAATATAAAACCATCGCTATTGACTACGTGAATTTACGCTACTCTATATATATATATATATATATATTATATATATATATATATATATATATATATATATATATATACACACATTATATATATATATATATATATATATATATATATATATATATATAGATATATATATATATATGACTGGTAAAAATGTTCTGTACAACAGAATTCCATCTAATAAAAGGAGCCCATAAAAACACCAAAATAGAGAGAAAAGTATATATTTCAGAGACTGCTGTCTCTCTCTTCAGGTATATGAATGAGAAAAGTTTACAGAAAAGGTGGTATTTATACCAAGAGATCCGTCCACAAGTAAGCCAATTTAGGTCACCCCCGCTGATAATCTTCCTTTAATCTTCTTAAGCGTTTGTTGGATGAAAACCTCGTCGATCACATCTGAAATCCACGCTCCTTTTGAGATGTTCATTACCTGCTTCTCTTTTATTAAGGCCGATTCCATCATTTGACTCTTGTACCGGCAGTTGCTGCTATAAATTACACGTGACAAATTCCAGTTTATTCTATGGTTATGTTCATTTATATGGTTGAAAATAGCCGAGTTCTGTTGTCCATACCTCCCTAACTGACTGTTTGTTGTATTGTACTCCTGGGGAAGTGAATTTTACCTGTTAAATCCGATGTAAGATTGGTCACAGTCCTGGCATGGGATCTCATAGACCCCAGTGTCCTTGGGAGATGTCTTTTGTTGGACGTTAATCAGGGATTTGGCTAAGGTGTTTGGGTAGGTAAATGCAAAAGGGTTAGATTTTCCAAGGGTGTGGGTTACATTTGAGAATAATTATAAGAAAAACAGATGACGTCACACGTCTTGACAAACACGCTGATGATCTTAGTTCTCCTCCAACAAGGTGATTTACAAGTGCATAATTAGCTTTCATCAATATAGGCTATTTTCCTATAAATATTAGTTTGCCACTGCATATTTCAATATGCACTGTTAATCGTTGAAATTCATACACATACCGAGTGTGATTTTGTGTTGACTTTGGAGAGAAAAGATGCAATTTCCTATGTGATTACTGAGACCTGTATAATTTCAGAATGACTGGAAGCAATTGATTTTTAAATTTTACATATGTATGTTTCCATAAAATTACATAAGTACACTTCCGTAAAGTTATATAAATATGTATATATAATATATATATATATATATATATATATATATATATATATATATATATTATATATGTGTGTGTGTGTGTGTGTTTGTGTGTGTATATGTATATATAAACTATATATGTATACTTCCATAAAATTATATAATTATGTATGTATAATTCCATTAAATATGCGTATACTTCCATAACATTTTATATTTGTTCTTCCAAAAATTACGTATGTGTGCTTCCATGAAACTTCATATGTATACTCCATAAAATTATGTATATACCTCCATAAAATAAAACATATGTATACTTTTCAAAAAATTATATATGTATGTTTCCCTAAACCCTAAACTTCACAAGGATACTATGTCCCATCAAATTTCATATGTATACTTCCATAAAATTATATATGTATACTTCCATGAAATGATATAAGAATACTTCCATAAAAATATATATGTATACTTCCATATAAATTCAACACGTATACTCATGTATACTTCTATAGGATTATATATGTAAACTTCCATAAAATTACACATATATATATATATATATATATATATATATATATATATATATATATATACTTCCTTAAAATTACTAGTAGAGTGGAATTGAAAATGTGATGGGCTTTGAACAAAAATATACTGCTGAATGCATAACTGCTTGTACGAGTATTCAGAGTAGCAGGATAAGTAGTCAGTGCACCTCACGCGGTGCACTGCAGGCATTAACAAAGGGCGTTTGCATCGTCCCCTTGTGGCCGAGTTGCACCTACTCTTTAGCCTTTTACTTTACCTCCATTCCCGCTTCCTTTCTTCCATTTTGCTATCCAACCACACCAGCTCCTACTTTTCAACGTCTCAAGAACTGAGTGGTTGAAAGTCCCCCAGTGTTCGGCTTTGTAGCTGAATTTTTAGTATCAATCAAAGTGGGAACACTGAAAATAGATCCGTTGAACAAAGTTACAATAAAAAAAAATAACTAAATAAAAAATGAGCCAGAGTTTTTTCTGCGCAATCGAGATTTCTGTACAGCGTATAATGCCGTATAAAACCATCACCCACGAACGACAGCGTTTCAGTTGCTTCTCAAGTGCGGTAGAGTGAGGGTGCGCCCCACGCCTTTGGAAAGTGCTGCCAGATGCACGATCCGTGGCTAACTTAACCTTAAATAAAATCAAAACTACAGAGGCTAGAGGGTTGAAATTTGGTATGTTTGATGATTGTAGTTTTTTTAGATCTGAGGGAGGACTGGATAAAGTGTGGACGGACGGACAAAACCGGCACAATAGTTTTCCTTTACAGAACACTAAAATTGGGAAAAGTAATCTTTGAATTCACGGCACCCAGACATTTTTTTAATGAAAATATGGCTATAAAGCCAAACACTGGGGCACCTCCCCGACTAAATACCGCAAAATCTTTGGCAAGAAATTTCTGAGCAGCTAAATTAGCTACAAAATCAAAACTTAAGAAACTAGAAAAAAAAAATTAGAATACCTTGACGCCATAAAGGTAATTATTCTTTCAAAAACTTCTAGTAGAGAGCAAGAACAAGAAGCTTCACAACACGAAAACTCCGTAAACATAATGACCTGTGAGAGATTGGCAAGACATTATTGTGTAGTCTTTATCTTGCTCCTCCATATATCCATATATCCAATACCCACAAGGATAAGTGCAAATATTTTGTGTTACATTCACCAGTCTACTGTCAATACGAAGCTACATGTTCAAGAGAATTCCAGCGAGTTCAAACCTAGACTATAAACGCAGTGAATCAAGAATAAAGAAGAAGCGGGTGCTAGACGAGAAGATATTCGTAGATGGATACCTCTTCGATAAGAGACGAACACAAGGCTGCAGAAAAGGGGCCAATTAATTTGATCAAATTACGCCGGTGGGCGCAAAAACACCTTGATAGAACCCAATTGACAAGAACATGATACTGGGACATGCCGGGTGGGTTTGAGGGTGGGGTGGGGGACGCCTATCCATCAGCCTCTCTCCTACAGGCAAATTTCCACCCAGAGAGAGAGAGAGAGAGAGAGAGAGAGAGAGAGAGAGAGAGATTCTCATGTCTTCATTTTGGGTTTTGGTACATCAGTTCATCATATTTCAGAGAGAGAGAGTGTGTGTGTGTTCATTTTGGGTTTTGGTAAATCTGTTCATCATTTAACAGAAGAGAGAGAGAGAGAGAGAGAGAGAGATTCTCATGTGTTCTCTTTGGGTTTTGGTACATTTATCTATCATATATCAGGTACAGACAGACAGACAGACAAACAGATTCTGAAGTGTCCGTTTTGGATTTTGGTGCATATCTGGATAATGAGACACACAGACAGACAGACAGATTCCTAAGTGTTCCCTTTGGGTTTTGGTAAGGCTGAGAGAGAGAGAGAGAGAGAGAGAGAGAGAGAGAGAGAGAGAAGAGAGAAGGAGGGAAAAAGTACCTCTTATTCGCAGGCGAATCCCTGGATTTGACAGGGGGATTGACGGGGTACGATTGACAGAAACCGTAATTATTGGGTTGGCAAAAACGTCGAGATCACGTGAGAGAAAGAGAGAGAGAGAGAGGAGAGAGAGAGAGGGATGGAGTCTGTGGGTTGTGGCACAAGTGGTCGTCTTGCGGCTGATGATGATGGTGATAATGAATACGACGAAGATGATGATGATGATAATGAACAAATGAAGGCCGATTTGTGAAGGATGTAGGAAGAAGCGTTCTTTCTCCTCCTCCTCCTCCCGTTTTCTCCTTGAAGTTCTCAGGATCCAGGTCCTTGGCTATGTGCCATTTGTATCTGCTGATTAAACCAAGCAGAAAGCGAGACAGTTTTGTGTATGTTTATAAGGAGATATCCAGAGATCATTCCAAATTAGTTACCATAGATTTTGTTTTTCACTTTACGGCCTTACAATCTGTCCTCCATTCCTGTCAAATTCCCACTGATCTTAACCTCGCTTCATTGTTTTCACACGATTTTGTGTCCTCTGCTGTGTGACCTACAAATGCTTGCTAGTCCTGTTTACAAAGGAACTAGTTTTTGCAATGCAAGAATTATAAACACACCTTTCCTCTTTCCGTCTATAAATCAGTTTCAACTAACGTCTCCTTTTTTTTTTTTTTTTTTTTTTTTTTTAGGGTTTCTGTAATTGACTCTATCATTTTTCGTATTCTTGTTATTAATTTGCTGATCTTTTAGGCTGTTACGGTCTATATCTGAAGGTGAATTCGTTGTAATTATCTATATATAAGTTATTCCTATTTGAGGCATTCCCAGCCAATCTGTATACTTTCCTTACTACCAGAGATGTTGATTATATCACTTTCTACTGTCCGTGAAATTATATATCTATATATATATATATATATATAATATATATATATATATATATATATATATATATATAATATATATTATAATATTCCAATAGTAATACAAATTGTAGCTTGCCGGTAGCTATCATTCAATAGGCCTATGTGGAATCTTCGAGGTCAGGGTCAGATTAATTGGAATTTCGTTCATCTCGCAAACTCTTATTTATCATTAGAGAGTTTGTAAAGCAAGCTGAAGGTCAGAAGCCATTGTTTATTCATCTGAGTCATTGTTTCTCTAAATGAATGGAAGTCGTATACATTATGTAAGGATTTATTTACGTGACCGGTTTGGGACACTTACACGTTAACATCGTCAATGATCAAGTGAAAAATGCGCCGAAGTTTCTGTAAACTCGAGTTTTCTGTACACCGTATAATGCTGTATGAAACTTACAGCTGCGACCTGGCAGCGCTCAGTTGCTCCCCAGATGTGGTCAAGTGAAGGTGAGTCTGCGACCCCTCTGAAAAGCGCTGCCAGATGCAGGATCCATGGCTACCTTAACATTAAATAATTATAATAAAAAAACTAATTAGATTAGAGGACTATAATTTGGTATGTTTGATGATTGGAGTGTGGGTGATCAACATACCAAATTGCAGCCCTCTATCCTCAGCAGTTTTTAAGATCTGAGGGCGGACAGAAAAAGTGCGGAGAGAAAAAGGTGCGGACGAACAGACAAAGCCATCTCAATAGTTTTCCTTTACAGAAAACTGATAAAGTTACTTTTCACCTTTTCCTGCAGAGTTCAGTGGCTTTATGGGTGTTCCGTTCTTTATGGGCGCTATATAATGCTTCCTTTTTCATTTTATATTTTAATGAAAGACAGGAGCTAATTAGTTATTAGTTTCTATTGCCTACGCATTCGAGCACCAGCCAATTTTCCAGGGTACTTTCTATGAGGCTATGAACGTAAAGCATTGATGGGGTTATTGTGTATGTGTGTGTGTGTGTGTGTGTGTGTGTGTGATTGTTGATATGTGCCGTTGCCTGCTTTGATATTTATGTAAGCACGGGATATTATACTGTTACTGGATCTCTCTCTCTCTCTCTCTCTCTCTCTCTCTCTCTCTCTCTCTCTCTCTCTCTCTCTTTATGGGTGCTACTGCTTACCTGTTATATAAGCACGAGAAATGATTCTGTTCCCTATTCCTAGATGTGAATCTCTCTCTCTCTCTCTCTCTCTCAAATGCATTTGCTTCGTGTATTCTAAGTCTGTAATTTCGAATTTAGTGAATTATACAATAAAACTTTCTCCCTCCCGAAATGTCTTATTTTCCATAATATCTATCTTAACAGAGTTCATTCAGTTAAACAATCGATCCCTGATCGTCTTTTTACATTATTAGTAGTGACGGTAATTATTATTATTATTATTATTAAATTTAATTTTTTTTTTTAATTTTATTTTTATTGTTTATTATTATTATTATTATTATTATTATTATTTATTATTATTATTATTTTTTATTATTATTATTATTATTAAGAATAACGGTTAAAACTATTATTTCTGGAACCTGGAAAGTCCCAACGCAGATGTAAGCATTACTACTCTTAAAACATTTTTCCTTGTATTTCAGTATTATATTTGCATTTTTATATATTTATTTATTTGTTTCGTTTCTATTAACTGATATCTTCTTTCTGCATTTCCTATATTTTTATACTTCTCTCAAAGGAACGCCATATTGTTTGGAAGCTTGAATATTAAGTCAATGGCCCTTTTGGTGGTCTTGTTCTATATGAATTAGGTTCATCTTCGGATTCATAATATTATAATAATAATTATCATCATCATCATCATCATCATCATCATCATAAGATTAACAACAACAACAATAATAATAATAAGAATAATAAGAAGAAGAAGAAAAATAAGAAGAAGAAGAAAAAGAAAACTAACAATAATAAAAATGAAAACAAATATTAATAATAATAATAATAATAATAATAATAATAATAATAATAATAATTACAGAGATATATCATATTCATTCGCTTACGGCGTCACTCCATATCTACTCCAAGACCTCTGACAATATCACAAAAACGTCCATGATCCTTTCCTGTGAAGATTAGCCTCATACTCTCAAATTGCAAATATCAGATTTCTAAACGAAACCCATTATGGCTATCCTTTATTCATGGCTACGGAGTTATCAATCGCCAGGGATTGCTTTCTGTCCCCTTATGAATTCGTAATTTAGTTTGTATGCAGTCTGCTTTTAATCACTCTCATTATTTAATATGCTTCTTGTTACTATTTTGACTGTTATGCTTAATAATAATGCTGTCACTACCAATAACATAATCTCTTTTTTTCACTACTACCCTACCAACTGTGTGGATATTGGCAATTATCATTTTTATCACTTTAACTCGTGTATCTAGTGTGTGTGCGTGTGTGTGTGTGTGTGCGTGCGTGTGTTTCTGTTGTAAAGCCTCTACTTTGTATGTTCTATGTATATGGATGTATCTATTGTATGGCTACTTTGTATATCCATGTATATGGATGTATTTATTGTAATGCCTCTACTTTGTATATTCCACGTATAGGAATGACCTCGTGCTAAAAATCAACATGAGGTGGGTTCTAACTACAATCTCTTGTAGACATAAGGAAGCGGTCAGGATTGACTACAGGAGTTGTAAGGTGGTACAAATGTTGTCGCTGGTAGGTTAATTGTTTACAATTAGGTGTTTTTCTCT
>NC_061093.1:13690477-13715477 GCF_015104395.2 Macrobrachium nipponense | reverse complement strand
TTAGACTGGAAATATTATCTTGTAATACCATATTGTTAATTTATTTTGTATCTTTTTTTTCTAATGAACTGGAAATATTATCTTGTAATATCATATCGTTCACAATCCTTTTTCTTAAATAATGAGATGACTCTTGTATCATAGGAACGCAAGACAGAAAGTGTATTACATCTATTACTATTTTTTTTTTTTATGACGTGATCTTGAAATCCTTATCTCCCTGTGTCCATTTCACTTGTGCAAGTGCGTTTCGTATAACCCCACCCTCTCTTTCCCTCCTCCCTTCTCCCCTTTCCCATCCTTCCTTTCCAGTCCCCTTTCTCCCCCCCCCCAACACCCCCAAGCCCCCACCCCCAGCCCCCACCGCCCCCACAACCGCAAACGAAATCCTTATTCCACACGTCCCTCCGAGTCTCTCTAATGGTCCCCACCTGTCTCATTTTCGGGCGTATCGGCGCCATCTGTATTTCCGTGGCGTTCGTTTCATTTGGCCTTTAGCCTTAATCTCCCAATCGCCATCTCCATCATCATCTCCATCGTCGCATTCATCACTCGTTCATCATCTTCATCACCGCCGCGGCGACAAGCTAATTGCGAGGTCGCAGAGGAGCTGCGCCATCCCAGATGCAATATTTATGCAAGTTTCTTGGGCGGCCGCGAGGTCTCCATTAGCGCATTCGACCTGCGCTCGGGCTCTCTGCAGCCTCAGATAACATCAAGATTTATTTCAGACGTAATGTCTTCAAGGGGTACTGAGGGCGGGGGCTTTTTGTGGGTAAGGGTATGACTTCCTGTTAAGGTGGGGTTGGGGTATATACCCGGTTCCATTCAGATAGGATAGCTTTGTTTGCTACGAGAGAGAGAGAGAGAGAGAGAGAGAGAGAGAGAGAGAGAGAGAGAGTAAATCTCACGTCACGGGCAGATATTACTTCAGGTCGCCCAGCGAAGAAGGTGCAACTGAAAAACTAGTCATAAATACGTTTTGCGATTATTATTGAATTTGTACTGACAGTTCTTTAGATGTTGTCTTTCGTGCTTTCACGAATGTATTCAGAGAGTTTGTTGTGCAAAATATCTTCATCATCCATATTACTAGACTTTTGCTGCGTCATGAAAGCGGAATTAATATATATGTATTTATATATATATATATATATATATATATATATATATATATATATATATATGTATATTTTATATATACATATTTATATGTATATATATATATATATATATATATATATATATATGTATATACATACATCCACATACATACATACACGTCGACTGCACGGATTGAGTTGAGTTGAATATAGGATTTACGCCAAAGGCCAAGCACTGGGACCTATGAGGTTATTCAGCATTGGAATGGAAATTGACTGTAAAACGTTTTTGAAAGGTGTAACAGGAGGAAAACCTCGAAGCAGTTGCTATATGAATCAAGTGTTAGGAGAGGGTGGAAAGTAAGATGAAGAAAGAGAATATGAAAGGAGGCACAGTAAAAGGAATGAAAGTAATTCCAGGGCACCGCATGAGGTCTACTGACAGCACTACCCCCTACAGGGGTCGCCTGCTCGGGAAAAACCTTAGGTATATAAGTACTTGGGTTCCAACTCCTTTTATGATCTTTTTGGCCCGAATTGCTAATGCCCTGGACTTCACTCGAAGACCTGGGGGTTCGATCCCGTGGCGAGTCAGAAAAAAATTACACACACACACACACATACACACACACACACACACACACACACACATATATATATATATATATATATATATATATATATATATATATATATATAATATATATGTGTGTGTGTGTGTGTGTGTGTGTGTGTGTGTGTGTGTATTATATTCTAATATGCATATAAAGAAATTTCTTGCAACAATTTAAGGGAATACTTTGTGAATCTTCAATAAAAGATAAAGCTATTGCTAAAATAACTGTAAGGAAAGAAGTAAAAAAAATAATCAGGATAATAGCTGAATAGTTGAATGCCATATTAGACGCGCATTGACTCCATTTTGTTTATTTCTGTACCAGTATCTGCGACTGACAAAGGAATTTGCGTTGATGCACACTGAAGCCGATGAAGTTTTATAGGGAACAGAGAAAGCCTTGATAACTGACTGGAGTAACCTTTGCCTCAAACTATGTCCCATTAAGTTAGCTGAGGTGACATAATTAGTTCCTTACGCAGGTTAATAATAATTTGATTATGTATGATGACTGATGATGATGATATGAGTGATGATGATGATGATGATGATGATGATGATGAGGATTCTTATTATTTTATTATTATTATTAATTATTATAATGATTATTATTATTATTAGTATTTATTATTATTATTATTATTATTATTATTATTATTATTATTATTATTATTATTATTATAGAAACACTAGGCACGCTCACAAGATCCCTGAAAAGTAACCTGTGCAGAAGTAGCTCCAGGACTCATACAGAAGAGTGTGCTATTAGAAACAGTGATAACAGTGATGGCCTCCTAACGATGCAGGATGCAAAACGTAACTTCTCGCTATTAGGAAAAAAAACACCCAGTCGATTAGAATGACTGAGATACACCAAAAAAAAAAAAAAAGGATAATGATAATAATATAATAACAATTTTATTTCAGCTTAATGGCATGGTGATATGAGGTAGCTTCTGTATGATGACCTAATTATTGTTTTGTGTATGGAAACCTTTACTTGAGTCATCTTCTAATTCATTTTGGCCTGTATTTAAATGTGGTTTTAATTTTCTTCTTCGCCTTCTTCTGCTTCTTCTTCTTCTTCACTTTTTACTTTTACGTCTTCACTTTGACAGCTTGTAGTAAGTTTGGGTCTTTTATAATTATACCCTATGAATGTTCTGCTATGTTTATTAATAATAAGAGCAATATGCATTTTAGTATCTGCTAGTTTCTGTGGTTTAAATTCTGAAGCTACTTTTTTCATATCTAGGTTTGCTGCTGTCATTTTCCTTGAGACACATTTGTTCACCATAAGAACTGCTAGTATGAAACCCTTTTAACTAGTGTTCCCCCTGGCCTATTAGTCAACAATGACGTCATATAATACCCATTTACATTTTGACAACCTTGAGAACCTTAGGCATCAAAGATATCCCTTTGTGAATATTGATGTCATAAAATACCCCTTCACGTCTTGGCCTCCTTGAGAACCTTAGGATATAAAAAATCTCCTTCTTTTATTAGGACATCTATGTCCTTTTTTGTAAATACTAATGTCATGAAATGCCCCTTCACGTCTTGGCCTCCTTGAAAACCCTAGGATATCAAAGATGTCCTTCGTTTATCCTAGATGATCTCCTTGTACCACGCTAACACCTTTACCTGCCCACCTCATCCCTTGAAAGTATGGTTGTACATCTAAGATTATATCCATACTTGAAACTATTTCTTTTCCAGAGTGACCGTATCCCTTAATCCCCCTTCCCTCATACCTCTCCCCCCCAAAACCCCCCAACCCCTCCTCTCCCCCTCCCCCCTCCCCCGCCTTACCTTGAAGGTAAGACTACATTTAAGATTGTATTTTCCCTGCTTGAAACTACATTTCTTTTGTTGGCATGACCCTAATCCGTTCAACAACCCCATGTCCCTTCTTCTATCTCCCCCTTCCCCTTCCCCTCCCCTCCCCTCATTTCTCCCCCTTCCCCTTCGCAACCCCCTTTACGAAGAACCAAGACTGCTCCATCTGGGTCCCTCTACTGCGACGACCCCATCTGGGGCCTTTTACAGACACGCCCCCTCTTCCCCTTCCCCTTCCACAACTCCCTCATAAACGGTTATCCCTCCCTCCCTCCCTCCCTGACAAACCCCCGTTACGTCGTGTGTGTCGGTGGTGACGGTTCCCTTTGACGGACGTGTGACGGGGATCGGTGACGTGGCCTACCATTATCGAAGAGCCCAGTGCACACAAGTGAGGTTTAGTTGCAACATTCAAAAAGACTTTTATTTTCCTTCTCTTCTTCCCCTCCCCAAATTTTTTTCAACATCTTCTTCTTCTTCTTCTTCTTCTTCTTCTCTTCTTCTTCTTCTTCAGTTTTTTCTCTAACTCTACTTAATCATTCTTCTCGCTGCTAAGTGTTCATACATGCGCAAAGTCAACTTTATTTATCTTATTTCTTCTTCTCGTTGTTAAATTGGTGTGCTTCCAGATAGACAAGTGTTTATATATAAGCAGAGTCAATCTTTTTTTATCTTATTTCTTCTAATTCTTCTATTCTTCTTATTCTTCTTCTCTTCCTCCTCTTCTTCTTCTTCTTCCTGTTAATTTTGTTTGTGTGGTCCCTTATAGCCAAAGTATGTCTGTAAATGTGTACATGTGTGAGGGAATATTTGCATGTGAGAGAGAGAGAGAGAGAGAGAGAGAGAGAGAGAATGAGAATGAATAACTTAACGTCGCCTTGCATGATACCGTCATGTTTTCAAACCATTGCAGATGTATTATATACCATTTAGTAATTCTAGGTGCCTTCATGAACACGTCCGAACGCGTTCTGGTCGAATACTGACGCGGCCTGAGGTTCTGCTAATTATTACTTGTGTTCACTGCCGTGTTCGTTTGCAGTGGCTTCTGCGTTCTAGTTCCCACGGCAGTGTTCTTTTTGTTCGTCGTGTTCTTTTGGTTGTTGCACAGGCTAAGCAACTCTTCAGTATTGCATGTGGAAGCTCCTTTATATGGTTTTATTAGGGCCATATTTTTTTTTTTTAGTTTTTATTTACAGTCGATGTCCTTTTTTTATGAATTTCTACGCGCTGTCGATGGGTTTTTCTGATGTATTTCTGAGTTCTGTGATTTTTAGTTTTCTGAAAAGAAAACTATTATGCCGGCTTTGTCTGTCCGTCCTCACTTTTTTTGTCCGCCCTCAGATCTCAAAAACGATTGAGGCTAGAGAGTTGCAAATTGGTATGTTATGTTGATCATCCATACTCCAATCATCAGACATATCAAATTGCAGCCCCCTAGCCTCAGTAGTTTATATTTCATTTAATGTTAAAGTTAGCCATATATCCGTGCCCCTGGCAACGATATAGGCCAGGCCAACACCGGACCGTGGTTAAAGTTTCCTGTGCTGTGGCTCACACAACATTATACCGAGACCACCGAAAGATAGATTTATTTTTGGTGGTCCTTGATTATATGTTGTGTAGAGATCTCGATTGCGCCAAAGAAACTTGGGTGCATTTTTGTTCTCTCTCATAAACAATACCGAATATTTTTAATGCTTTGGATTTCTATTAAAGGCATGCAGATATCTTTAAGTACTGCTAATCTTTTGAAGTAATGCAGAATGCATGTTTTTTTTTCAGTAATAACTTTTTTAAGTACTATATTTTGTAAAGTACTAATTCTTTTAAGTACTAATTTTTCAACTGCTAATTACTTCAGTACTAATTTTTAGGTACTGTTTTTTAGGTACTATTTTTTAAGTAATAATTTTTTAAGTATAATTTTATCTGATACTATTTTTTGTAAAGTACTAATTCTTTTAAGTACTAATTTTTCAACTGCTAATTATTTGAGTACTAATTTTTAGGTACTGTTTTTAGGTACTATTTTTATAAGTAATAATTTTTTAAGTACTAATTTTATTGATTACTAATTTTTAAGTGCGGATTTTTTAAATACTAATTATAAAGTACTATTTTTCAATTACTAATTATTTGTAAGTACTAATTCTTTTAGTACTAATTGTTTTCAACTGCTAATTACTTCAGTACTAAATTTTTAGGTACTGTTTTTTAGGTACTATTTTTTAAGTAATAATTTTTTGAGGACTAATTTTATTGAATACTTAATTTTTTTAAGTACTGATTTTTTTAAATACCAATTATAAAGTACTATTTTTTATTTATAATTATTGTAAGTAGTAATTTGTTAGTACCTAACAAATTAGCACTTAAAAATCAATTAATACTTACAAAAAGTCTTTTTGTAGGTATTAAGTTTTCCAAGTGTTGTTTTATATAAGTACTAATTTCTAACTAGTATATTTTAACTACTAATCTATTTCTAACTGCAAATTTTTTAACAACTAATTTTTTTATATTGCTGATTTTTTAAGTACTCATTTTATAAGTACTAATTTTTAAGTATTAATTTTTCAAGTACTATTTTTTCAACTTCAAATTTTCTTAAAACAAATTTTTTAAGTAGTGATTTTTAATACTCATTTTTAAAGTAATAATTGTTTAATTACTAACTGTCTGTAATTGCTAATTTTTTTAATTAATAATTTATTTAATGGCAAATTTTTTGTAAGTATTAATTTTCTAGGTGCTAATTTTTAAGTAATAATTTTCAAGTAACAAATTCTAACCGCTAATTTTCAAGTAAGAATTTTATTATTATTAATTTTTAAAGTATTTTAAATTATTTTTAAAAGTAATAACTTTATTAAGTACTATCTTTTTCATTGATTTTTTTAGGTACTACTTTTAGGTAACAATTTTTTTAAATAGTAATTTTTAGTACAAATTTTGTGTAAGTACTAATTTTGTGTAAGTACTAATTTTGTGTAATTACTAATTTTGTGTAAGTAATGATTTTTTAAGTACTACTTTTTTTAAATACTATTTCATTTTTAAGTACGTTTTTATCCGCTGAAGTTTTTTGTGTAATTGTCTGCTTATGATGTCATAATTACAGCAAAAACTGCAAAGTTATTTGATAATTTGATTTTCAAAGGTAGACGTTCTTTCCAATTATTCAAGAAATGAGCTGCCTGTATATTCTTTGCTGTTTCCTCACTCTCATCATTCTTCTTGATTTTTCGCTCCATCATTATTCTTTCTTTCCTTTTGAAATCACAAACTTTTCCCTTCTTTATTTCACTCTAATCTTTATTCGTTTTTTGTTTTTCCCTCTAATCTTCATTCTATTTGTGTATGTCTTGTTTCTCCCTTTTCATTCGTTCTTATCTTATCTCTTTTATCCTGTCATTCTCCCTCCTCAATCTTTCTTGTCTTGTCTTAACCTTTTTCATTCTGTCATTCCATTTGAAATCACAAGCCTAAATATAAATCACCAAAGAGAGCCCCACCCCATGAGGGATCTCTCATATAGCTTAATAACCTCACGCCCGTGAGGTGGGTGGTGGGTTCTGTAGCCTCACACCCGTGGGTTGGAACCTCCTAACCCTTTGGATCGCGGTTTTAAAGTAACTCGCTAATTAAAGTATTTCCTAAAATGGTGAGAAAAGAGAATACTTTGGCTGTAGGAGATCAATAGTTATTTTCTGGGTTAACTGGTTAATTACTAGCCTCGGAGACCCTCCCTAGACTCCGAGGTTGAGAAGATAAGGCCAGGTACTATTAGGCCTTCGTAAGTCATGGAAAAATAGTCTCTCTCTCTCTCTCTCTCTCTCTCTCTCTCTCTCTCTCTCTCTCTCTCTCTCTCTCTATCCTCTTATATATATATATATATATATATGTTATATATATATATATATATATATATATATATATATATATGCGCTACGTAGCAATGAGGTTCCATTTTCCGAAAATGTAATTTACACACATATATATGCATGTGAAGTATCTATATTTATATGCACATACATACATGCACATATATACACTCATCTAAATATATACCTGTGAATTATGTATATATATAAGTATATATATATGTATTATATATATATATATATATATATATATATATAATATATATATATATATATATACTTATACATACGTACATACATACCTACTTATAAATAAATAAATAAAATATATATATATATCTATATATATATATATATATATATATATATATATATATATAATATATATATATATATATATATATATATATATATATATATATATATATATATATATGCATTCACATAGCCAAGTATATGTGTGTGTGTAAGTTACATTTTCGGAAAATAGAACCTCATTGCTACGTAGCCTGCTAAACACCACATTTGCACCACTACTTTTAACGGCATTTTTACGAGAGTCTCCGAGAAACCCAGTGGAATTCCGTATGCCGATCTGGTTTTTCGATATCATCTCCATCTGTACGGAGTTTAATAACGCCTGTTGGACTGCTGCTTAGCATTGTCGTCATGGGCCGGAAGTAAGGTTTTCAAAGGAGATATTTCCCAGTGGCCGCTTTCAATTGCACGTTAGTGTTCCTAATTTGGGGCGGGTAAACATTAACCTGTTTTTCTGCTGAGATTCCTAAGTCGTTCATCAGAGGGACAGGCTGTTTGAAGTGGCCTCGTCGTGGCAAGTTTATAGAAAGATTAGTTGATTTATTGGTCGATTTACAGTCATTAAAACTGGCGTCGCAGCTTGTAGATTTACAGTATGTGGCAGTGTCCAATATTTTCTTTCACAAAAGGCTCCCTATTGTTGCTGGAAGGAAGAATGATTTTAGGTCTGCAATTGAGTGCTTTCGGCATTTTAACATAATTCCTAAGTCATAAATTTTACAGAACTCTTTTTCTAAGAATTCCCGACTGCATATCCTTAATGGCCTTAAAACCATGCTTCATAACTACTGTCATTTAGATTAACAATGGATGTAAGAACAGACGTTGGTAGGTTTCCTGTAAACATCGAATACAAAGCCTCTATCACTTCTATGAACTAAAACGTCTGAAAACGGTAATGCACAATTATTTCCTTCTGCAAAGTGAATTTAATAGAAGGCACAAAATTATTTAAATTGTCTTAAGAAAAAAACTGGTCAAATTTTCGCATATGGGCCAAGCACAGGAAATGTCATCAACAAATCGAAACCAGAGAACACCTAAGGCAAAATAGCAGGCAATATTTCTACTTCAAAAAATTCCATATATAGGTTGCTAAGCACTAAGGAAAGGAGATTTCCAGCAGCCATTCCAAACTTTTGAAGGCAATAATTTCCGTTAAGAACAAATTTGCAATGTTTTAACACAATTGTATCAATTCTAAAATTATGCCAGAAGCTAGAGGTAAAACGGTTTGTTAATTCGTCAGCTAAATAAGGTCAGTAAATCGTCAACTGGGATATTGATAAATCACGAAGTTACATCAAAACTGGCCATTTTAAAGTCGTCTGACACCAGACGATGAAAACTGATAGTCATAGAATGCGTGTAAGTTTTAATTTACAACTATCTCCGTTAGATACAGTCCAGTTTAAATGAAGTCTTGTTGTTAATTGTACTAATGCACAGAACAATTGTGTAAGTGATAAAGTTCATACATATACTATATATATATATATATATATATATATATATATATATATATATATATATATATATAATATATATATGTATGTATATATATTTTTTTTTTCTTACGTATGAGCCGGCCTCGTTGTGACCCAAATACGTAAAGGGAAATATTTTAGGGAAAAATGCAGAATAACTAACCTTAAAAGGATTGCTTTGAGTTAGATTACTCTATAATAAGGTCGCCAGGAAACTCAGGCTAATTAATTTACATTATTTATTTACAAGAGGCCGTTGAATGGCCTGGAGAAAAAAAATGCAGCTTGTCCCCACGTGGATCACTCTTCTCTCTCACAAGGGGAGAGCTGGCTAAAATCAGGTTTACGTAAAGGCTGGTTTCCAAATTTACTCAAGTTATCTTGCATTAAGGCAGCACTTGTGGGGAGCGAGACTTGGACACGTGACTCAGCAAATCTGGAAAAATTCCCAGATTAGGCACAAAATGAAAGGAAGACTTCTTGTACAAGTTACGGTTATTCAGTTTTATCTACACACAGGGGGAGAAGAACTAGTGTTTAACTGAGGTATGCAATGAAGACTTAAGCTTTACAAGTCACAAGGGGAAGCACATGGCCCGATGAGGACAAAGGGGTTTTGAGGTAAAAGTGATACAAGGGAAATTTGAAAATGAAATCAGCAAGAGTCGTCTTGGAGAAAAAGAGCTGGTTGGAGTTTTTTGCACTTTCTAGATGTACCTTAAATCCTTGAGGCTTGAACAGGTGTCGTGCTATCTG
This sequence comes from Macrobrachium nipponense, assembly GCF_015104395.2. NCBI lineage: Eukaryota > Metazoa > Arthropoda > Malacostraca > Decapoda > Palaemonidae > Macrobrachium > Macrobrachium nipponense. The sequence goes on along the minus strand of NC_061093.1, from coordinate 13,705,468 downwards.
AAGATGGTGTCCCACCAGCGTGTTTGGACAAAGGGCTGACTACCAGTCAGAGGAGAAGAAGGCACGTCTGCCTTTCTGTAGGTCTATGAAAATGAAATCAGCAAGAGTCGTCTTGGAGAAAAAGAGCTGGTTGGAGTTTTTTGCACTTTCTAGATGTACCTTAAATCCTTGAGGCTTGAACAGGTGTCGTGCTATCTGAAGATGGTGTCCCACCAGCGTGTTTGGACAAAGGGCTGACTACCAGTCAGAGGAGAAGAAGGCACGTCTGCCTTTCTGTAGGTCTAGCTTCAACTGAGAAGGAAGCTGGGTGTCTTGGAAACGCGTGGATTTCACACACAGCCTCCGGCATTGTCTGAAAAGTGCGAAAACACAGCCAGCGAATTTGGAAGGGAAAGAGGTCTTATGGTAGGAATCCCTAAAGTCCATATCGTGGCCTAGCTAATCCCGTGACCTGCCTGTCTTACCCTAAGATTCAGCATAACCAGAACTTCCTTTCCCCCCATCCTACCTCGTGTTTCTCTCCCAAAATCAGCTGATTTAGGAGAAAACATGGCTAATTAAAATGAATAAATTCTGGGTTGACAAGAGGGGTAATAAACGTAATAACATATATATATATATATATATATATATATATATATATATATATATATATATATATATATGTGTGTGTGTGTGTGTGTGTGTGTGTGTGTGTGTGTGTGAATAGATAGTTAGATAGCTTGATTCATACTCCATGAAATTATTGACATTAAATTACTTATTCTCTTACACACCATCTAAGATTCCCTTTGCTGGCGAAGAGATCCCTTATCAAGCCTGTGTCTCTGGGTTGCTCAGCGAGGCCCAAGAGGAGCTAACCTCTGGAACCCCGGAGTTTAACTTATGATAGTAAAGTTGACTCACTCTAGTAATAAAAAACGGCTCATGATCCAGTTCCTAGTGATGAAAAAAAGGCTCATGATCCAGTTCTTAGTAATGAAAAAAAGGCACATGGTCCAGTTTCTAGTAATGAAAAATAGGCACATGATCCATTTACTACTAATGAAAAAAAGGCACATGATCCAGTACTTAGTAATGAAAAAAAGGCACATGATCCATTTCCCAGTAATGAAAAATAGACACCTGATCTAGTTCTTCGTAATTAAAAAGGCTCATGATTCAGTTCCTAGTAATGAAAAAAGGCACATGATTCACTTCCTAATAATAAAAAAAAGGCATATGATCCAATTCCGAGTAATGCAAAAGATACATGATCCAGTTCTTAGTGATGAAAAAAGGCATATGATCCAGTTCCAAGTAATGAAAAACAGGTGCATGATCCAGTTACTAATAATGGAAAAAGGTACATGATCGAGTTCCTAGTAATGAAAAAAGGCACATGATCCAGTTCCTACTTTGTCATTCCTCGAGGGCACTGGATCCATTCCATAATATATCCTGAAGCTATTTTGGATCCCTATGGTTCTAGGGACTTGGAATTGACTCCATATTTAGCCTTAGTTTCTGTGAGGTGTTGGAGCCATTAGCAGACTGGATCTGGTGTCTTCAATCTCGGGAATAGGGACAGAGTTGTGTTTTGTTTTAATCACTATTACAGATATTCCGGAGGAAATCAAGGATTCCAGGATTCCTGCTTTGGTATAGGGACCCTTCTTGGTGATCTCCATGCAAATTGGTAAGCAGTCTTTCATAGATAGGTCTCTTCTGGAATTCAGTCGTGTAACACACAGGCAGCTCAAGTACTTCCTTGGGTATCATCCGGAATTCAGCCGTTGAACACAGGTGACTGAGGTACTTCCTCGGGTCTCCTCCAGAATTCAGCCATAGAACACAGGTGGCTGAGGTACTTCCTAGGGTGTCTTCCGGAATTCAGCCATGGAAAACAGGCTACTGAGGTAGTACCTCAGGTCTGTTCTGGAATTCACCCATGGAACACAGGTTGCTAAAGTACTTCCTCAGGTTTCCTCCGGAATTCACCCATGGAACACAGGTGGCTGAGGTACTTTCTTGGGTCTCTTCCAAAATTCAGCTATGGAACAAAGGTGGCTAAGGTACTTCATTGTGTACCTTCCTTAACTCAGTAGTAGAACACAGGCGACCGAGATACTTCATCTGGTTTCTACTGGAATTCAGTAGTGGAACACAGGTGACTAGGGTATTTTCTCGGGTCTCTTCCAGTATCCAGCCGTGGAACACAGGCGGCTAAGGCATTCAGCTGTGGAACCCTCGGGTCTTTTCCGGAATTTAGCCATGGAATGCATGTGACTGATATACTTCCTCAGGTCTCTTCCGGAATTCGCCCATGGAACACAGGTGACTAGGGTAGTTCCTCGGTTCTCTTTCGGTATTCAACTGTGGAACACAGGCGACTCATCCGGAATTCACCCGTGGAACACAGGCGGGTGAGGTACTTCCTCGAGTCTCTTCCGGAATTCACCTGTGGAACACAGGTGACTGAGTTACTTCCTCTGGTATCTTCCGGAATTCACCTCTGGAACACAAGCAACCGAGGTACTTCCACGGTTCTCTTCTGGACTTCACCCGTGGAACACAGGCGACTGAGGCACTTCCTCCCCAGTTTCCAAAAGAAGGCTGGAGGAACCTTAAGGTCTGGGAAAAGCGCGGCGTACTATTATGTCTGGTATTCGGGAGAGAGAATTGGGTAAAGAATGTTTTTTGGGACACATTATGCTGTAAAGTAGCATTGGTTTATTACTGGAAAATTTAATGATTCCTAACAAATTAACTTTTAATGTCATAGATTTACAAATTATGTTCATAACTCGTCAGATTCTTCATTCAAGGCAAACACGAATATTCGTTGTTCTATAATGTATTAAATATACCCATTGTACATATTAGTTATCTAAACAAATACCATTTTTGTTACTTAAGAACTAATGACTCTTCGTTATTATAAGTTATGATTCAAATCCGTAAAATCTCTCTCTCTCTCTCTCTCTCTCTCTCTCTCTCTCTCTCTCTCTTCAAATATCTTCTTTCGTCTTCACATCTTCGGACTATCCTGACTCCTCTCAACGCCTGGCCTTCTAACCGCCCCCCTCCCCTTCATCCCCTACCCTACCCCTCCCCTTCATCCCTACCCCTCCCCCGATCCTCCCTCCCCGCCTATCATGCTATTGTCTTTTTGTGCATTCGCTCTCGCCATGTCGTGCCTTCAATGTGTCTGTCTGTCGGCCTGTATCTTTTTATTTTTTAGTTTCCTCTTCATCTGCAGCTTCTTGCAACTTGGTCCATAATTGCAGAGGTTGTCAATCACTCCCCATCACTCATCTTGACCTGGATCTGTGAGGTCAAATGCAGCCTATAATTAAATGAGCTCATTAACTTCCTAGCAGTTACCGCTTGGAATAAATACGGCGGAGGAATTCGGTCTTTGACAGGCGATCGATTAAGGTCTATTTTCGTCTGGCTCTCCTCGCCCTCTCGTCGTCTATGGCGTGTGGTACCGATCGTCGGGGCCGCGATATTTTTATCGCTAATTATAGAAGTTTTGTTTTGTGTGTGTGTGTGTGTGTGTGTGTGTGTGAGGACGATTCGACGGCGTCCGGGCGAATGCAGCTCGACGAGGAAACCCGTCACGAAGACGAGAGATGCTGATTGGCTGGCCTCTTGGAGATGAACTTTCCGAGTCGCTTCATATTTAAGGGCGTTTGTCCGTCTAGCAATTTGACGGGATCGAACTGTTCTAGCGGGACTTCTCATAAACTTGGGGGATTTATAAAGAGAATTGGTTGACACCTGATGTTTCGAACTGACAGATGTTGCAGGGCGGAGGGGGGCAAACTTTTTTATTCCAACGAGGCGTAATAATATCACCGGCAGAAAGTTTTAGACCATAACTTTCCAAAAAATGATTCGGGGAATTTGGAGTGCCTGCTTGTACCTGTCAACGAAAACCAAGGGAATCTTGTTAGATGTAATCTTATCAGGCTTGGAGTGAAATCTTATTTTCTTTTAGAATCCATGAATTGATAAAAAAAATTACCTGATCAAGTCACAGAAAATAAGCAGGCTAATCACCACGAAAATGTCAGGACACAGAAGCTCTCCACAATGATTATGTAATAAATTGTGTGCCAGATACCTCATGCTTATTTTGATGGGCACCATATTGTAAAGTTTTAAGGAATTCCATGCCTCATGCAATAGAATTTCCACATTTATATTTTTGGTTCTTTGTAGCTTCACAATCCGTCATTGCATTTCACCAACGAACTCTCCTCCTGCTAATGGTAACGGATGAGTTTCTCGAAGCATTCCAGTTATTCAGTTTGAAGGGTGATAGTTTCCAAATCAGTCCTCTCCAGTGAAGTTTGTTTATGTTAAAAGTAATTGTCGGTTCTAATGGTGCAAACTTAAAGAACATTTCGATAGTGCATTCTGTTTCTGTTCCGTCCACTAAGACTACAGGGCTACAAATTGGTATGTTGATCATGCACCCTCCAGTCATCAACATACTAAATCGAAGCCGTCTATCTTCAGTAGTTTTAATTTAAGGTTACAGTAGTTTTAATTTAAGGTTAAAGTTAGCCGCAATCGTGCGTCTGGCAACGCTACAGGGCAGCCCACCAACGGGCCACGGCTCATACAGCATTATATGCTGTACGGAAAGCTCGATTGCGCCGAAGAAAATTTGGTGCATATTTTAATTGTTGACTTACGTAAGCGATAACCCAAAACATACTTCTATTTAGAATTTTGGCTGTCCAAGTAGGTCGTGTTGAAGTTCAAGTGGTAAATTTCAAATACGTTAATACTGCACGTATTATGTATTTCTGGTAATGACGAATCGCCAAAACAGCGATGTTATTTTATTTATTCTTTATCACTGCTCTCATATCTCTCTTGATTTTGTCTAAACTCAAAACATCGCTGTACAGAGGTCACTAAAGTTTTAAGCGTCAAAGAAGCAAAATCTTGAAACTGCTCGTTTTAGGTCAGCAACGTAAGTTTACGTTCGCCTTTACCTATTAATTTGTTTATACTCTGGATCAGGTGATAGGTGCTTTTGATAAATGCCACGTATGAGTTCCACAGTAACGCCAAGGCATGCTACATGAAATGGAATGTAGTCTTTTGCTGTGTAAAGAGTTTGGCCATTCAATGCTGATTTCTCTAACGAGGCCGAGTCCAGTGCTGTCAAAAAATCAGTAACGTTTCCCCCATCGTCTTGTATGTATTTCTGCTGCATGTGTTGTTAACTGAAGAGAAACAATGATTATCTATCATTCTGTTCGATTACGCAGAAACTCCCCAATTTTCGGAACTATGTCACAGCTCGTATTCACAAAAGCACCATTTCCCTGGCGCGTGCAAAAGCAAAGCCTTTATTCGCGTTGCAGTATTGCAGTGTGCAATAACCATCCTGTACATATTTTTATAGCTCCATCAAATAATTAATGATTAAATTGCGTTGTTTAGGTATTTGTTATTAACACAACAAATTGGTTGTAATTGGCCTGGGGTTACACGGCCCACGGGCATGCCTCCGCATATCTAAATATTTTTTTTTATCCTTGGACATAAATGCTTTATATTTTTATTAAACATTTGTCATTACTTTTATTTATTAAAAGTATTATTAGTATCGGTATTGTTATTGTAGGCAGTTTCATTGAATATTATTTCAGTTTTAAAACGTTCTTCGAATTAAGTAAAAATGTCAGAAAATTGTTTTGTTGCTTACTTAGAGAAACTCATATTTTATCGCTTTTTAATTTTATCACTTTTATATTTTATATCTTTTGTTACACATTCGAATAAAGCTCTACAAATGTATACATAAAGTCATTGTTTCATTTCTGCTTTATGAGTTATACAATGTAATCTAACTCTCTATCTTGGCCAAATGGGGTTAATTGTAAAACGACATAAAAGTTAGCTATTTGTTTATATTGGGAAATATTGCCTATTAGTAACATACATTTGCTGGGCAATATTAATTAGCAAGAACAATCTGGAGAGTGCATACCCCTTCCATCTACGCTTCTAACATATTTCTACATTTCCTAAGATTTCCATCTTCCTTATGTCACAGACGCTACGTACACAGCTTATCTGGGCAGCTACAGCCCTTAGTTTTATCTTTACACTCGCATTCTACATACACACTTCGCTTCTACAGTAGACAGTTGGCTTAACAACTTTGATTCATTCTTTGTTGGCCTCTACATAGTGCATTCGTAAGTGTCTTCCTAATATTTTGCTCACACCCAGGTGCCTGTTTTACTCCTATTCTGTGACTACCTATTCTTTGTTTTCACCTATTCTTTGGCTTTTCAAACTACGAAATAATAGCAACCAATTAATATTTAAAGTTCATTCTAACTAATTTCCCTGTACTTCACTGTAGGCATTACTTGAGGTTCTTAGCAGCATCCCTGCGGCCCTTAGCTGCAACCCCTTTCATTCCTTTTACTGCACCTCCATTCACATTCTCCTTCTTCCATCTTACTTTCCCCCCACCCTCTCCTAACAATTGTTTCATGGCACAACTGTGACACATTCCAAATCTTTTAATTAGAAATTTATGTTTGAGCGCTGAATGGCATTATAGGTCCCAGCGCTTGCCCTTTACCCTAAATTTCTGTACTCTCTTATATTCATTTTAGCTAATCTAAGCTGAATTCAAAGAATACTCCAGACTTCATCTGTTTAATGGGATATTTCTCTCGCTTATTACCAACATTGCTAGAAATTCCTGTCGATGTTTATCGCCAATTTTATAACTTAAAGCTTTATATGTCGTGTGAGCGAGATCGATTTATTTACATCTGACTGAAATCAATAATAGTTGGGTATACTTAGGTCCAGGTGTTACCGATATGCCATCGTTTTATTTTAATCATAATATTTTGTAACCATTATTATTTCGTGCGCTTGTTGTTGGTACTATTATTATTATCAAATTCAGCGATCGTCAGTAAACTAGGAGTTTATAATAATAATAATAATAATAATAATAATAATAATAATAATAATAGTAATAGTAATAGTAATAGTAATAGTAATAAGTAATAATAATATTTTATTGAAAATAATAGCAGAATTTTCAGAATTTATTTTGTACAAAATAATGTGGCTTGGTCAACATACAAAAAGGCAAAATAACAAGGACTAAAAGGATAAACCTACCAGATGGGAATAGCATCAACACACAGATGAGACAGGATACAAATACCTTGGAATAATAGAAGGAGAGGATATAAAACACCAAGAGATGGAGGACACGATCAGGAAAGAATATATGCAGAGACTTAAAGCAGTACTCAAGTCAAAACTCAACCCCAGAAATATGATGAAAGCCATACACATTGGCAGTACCAATAATCAGATATAGCGCAGGAGTAGTGGAGTGGAAGGATGCTGAACTCCGCAGAATAGACCAGAAAACTAGGAAACACATGACAATGCTCAAAACACTACCCATAAGAGCAAATACAGACTATACATAACAGGAAAGGAGAGGGGTACTAAGCATAGAGGACTGCGTCAACATCGAGAGCAGAGCACTGGGGCAATATCTAAAAACCAGTGAAGACTAATGGCTGAGAAGTGCATCACAAACAGAACAGATGAATGGCACAACAAACCAATGCACGGACAGTACGTGAGACAGACTAAAGCACTGGCCAGAGATGAAACATGGCAATGGCTACAGAGGGGAGAACTCCAGAAGGAAACAGAAGGAATGATAACTGCAGCACAAGACCAGGCCCTAAGAACCAATTATGTCTAAAGAACGATAGATAGGAAAAACATCTCGCCCATATGCAGGAAGTGTAATATGAAAAACGAAACCATAAACCACATAATAAATAAACAAATCTATGCAGAGAACCAGTACAAAGAGACACATGATGTCAGTAGCAAAAGCTCTCCACTGTAATTTTGAAAAAAAAAAAATGTATTGTCGATCCTGGTGTATATCTAAGAATGGTGCATGTGGTGTGCATTTTGAGTTAAGTCCTTTTGTTTCTTGCGCTTGAAGCTTTGATATTTACTTATAAACAGTGACAGGTATATTATATTACAACACTTGTTCACAAGCACGCACACCTGTGTATTGCATGAGGTGGTTTCTCTCTCTCTCTCTCTCTCTCTCCTCATGCACACACTCACACTCATGCATACACGCGCGCGCGCGCGCGCGATTATAGGCGACGTCTGTGGAGGACTTCTCAATTTTCAACAAATATTTATTTCATTAATGATTGGTTTATATATATAATATATCTATGAATGATACTTGCAGTTTTATTCATTTATAAGTCAGACCTGCAGCTGAAAGAAAATTCTCTCTCTTGGTTGTAGTTTTCAAATGGTGCTGATTGAGTGATATCCGTAATGAGTGGTCTTTCATCCTAAGACACTTTCGGTACTGAATGATTTTGCAATGTCTGTCCTTTATTGGGGTTTAGAAAAAAAGATTTTTTTTTAATCGGGTTTCATTCTCGAAAAATCGGCCAGTTTTAAAGTTTTCTTTAAAAGAAAATCATTGTGCTGACTTTCTATCCGTCTGCACTTGATTCTGTCCGCGCTTTTATTCTTTCCGCACTTGTTCTGTTCGCCCTCAGATCTTGAAAACTACTGAGGCTAGAGGGTTGCTAATTGGTATGTTGGTCATCCACCCTCCAATCATGAAACGTACCAAATTGCAGCCCTCTAGTCTTAGTATTTTTTCTATTTCATTTAAGGTGAAAGTTAGCCATAATTGTGCGTCTGGCAACGATATGGGAGAGGCCACCACCGGGCTGTGGTTAAAATTTCAGGGGCTACGGCTCATACACCATTATACCGAGACCACCAAAAGATAAATCTATTTTCAGTGGCCTAGATTATACGCTGTAGCGGCTATACAGAAAACTTTCTTCGGCGCATTTTTTACTTATTTTTACTATTTCATGGTTATCGTGTGTGTATAGATTTGTTTATCTATTTTAGTGTATGTGTGTGTGTACGTGTGTTTGTGTCATATTCATTAGCGGACTGCGTGTTTTGAATCTATTCTGTTTTAACACGAAGTATATATAATTTTAAGGTATTTCCTGTTCTTTTATTTATTAACTTATCTTTTTTTGCATCAATAGATGCTAACGAATCGTGTTGATAATCAAAAGACAGTTAACGATAACTATCGTAGCGCGTAGCTCGTTATCCAATCCGAAGCACAATAGTCCCCATATTTTTTAATTTTCCCCAAAATACCTCAGGGGTGATCCAAAGATGACACGTCATTTTTTTTCACTGGAGGAGATAAGAAGTTTCTCTCTCTCTGAGAGACAACGGCACCCTCTCTCTCTCTCTCTCTCTCTCTCTCTCTCTCTCTCTCTCTCTCTCTCTCTTAGTCGATCTAATTTTTTTCATCATTGCGTAGAAACGAAATTTGATCGTATTTTCAACACTTCTTACAGTACTGAAAGACAACGGCACTCTCTCTCTCTCTCTCTCTCTCTCTCTCTCTCTCTCTCTCTCTCTCTCTATTTCTATCAGTTGATCTATTTTTTTATCATTACGTAATATCGATACTTGTTTTTACTCAATAGGCTACTTTTCAAATATTTTCTTTTCATATTTCTTTTCATAAATCTAGTTATGATATAATTAAATATACTATTAAGTATCGTGGCACAGTTTGTGGGGTCAGTTGTAAATGAAACGTGAAGAGGAAAGTCCGTAGAGATTCGCACAAAAGATTCCTCCCTTTTATTTCTTCTTACTTTTGGTAATATTCATTATCATTAGTTTTGATAGTCCTGTGTTATTTACTTCATTTTTTTTAAACCTTCGCAATTTTTATAATAAACTCATACAGTATGTTCATACGTCTATTTCTTTATTTTTTACTTATTTTTGACAGCTGGGCTTAATGGAAACCATCACATTTCAGATGCGTTGTAATGGGCCGTCATATTTTATTTTTGTTGATAGTTTCAGCGTGTTTTGTTGAGTTCCGGGAATTTTAGATCCATGGTAAACTGGCACTATTATGATATTCGGCGCGGATAAATAAAATGCTATTAATGGTTCGTAAACACACGACATATAAATGATCATTGTCCCCGGGGTATCATTATCTGCTGGTCTTCCTTGCCAATAATTATTAATTTGATCCCGCTGCTGTGCGATGGGTTTATTTACAAGGAAAGGGAGGCAGCGTTCTGCTGTAATATAATTCCATTACAAAAGGTTTATGTAAATAAACCTTTTGTATTGGAATTTTATGACTGTTCACGTTATAGAATTGTGTAGCTAGTTCCCTGAGGACTTTCCTTCACATCCCCTCTATCTTCAACACTTCCCCAGGTCCCCCTACCCGACCATGGGTCAGATGCATATCTTGACTAACGCTTCTTCCAAGTACTTTTGTAGGTACTTGCCCTGTTCTAAATCAGTTTGCCTCGAATTTTAATAATTGAAGTAGTTTCTCCCTATTTATATATTAATATATTAAATTATCTTTTTTTTTGTCCTTTCTAATAACAGAACTCTCCTATTATCTTCTGTAACCTCTTTCAGATAGACGCCACATTCTTTGAATGTCAAATTAATGGCCACTGTGAAATGAAGTTTATCGTCTGAATAATAATAATAATAATAATAATAATAATAATAATAATAATAATAATAATAATAATAATAATAATAATAGCAAGCTCTGGGGTAGTCGAATTTCACATTGGCCGTCTGACGGAGTAGTAACGTTAAACATAAAACTTTTAATCTCAGACGCACTGATGTTACTTGTAAATAGCTAACTTACTATAGTCCGGAATTAGTGATAAAGAGATTTGGTACCTATCGTGTCCATCTGTGAGAGTAGAATGGAGCGTCGAACTACTTAAAATAAAATTCATTTACAAAAAATAAACAAGTAAAAAATGGGCCAAAGTTTCTATTCGGCGGTATCGAATTTTTTGTACAGTCGCTACAGCGTATAATCACGACCACCGAAAATAGTTGTATCTTTCGGTGGTCTCGGTATAATGTCGTATGCGCCACGACCCGAGAAACTTGAGCCACGAAACGGTGGTGGCCCGTAATATATCGTTGCCAGAAGCACGTTTATGGTTACGTTTAGCTTTAGATAAAAAAAAAACAATACTACTGAGTCTAGAGGGCTGCAATATGGTGTTTGATTATTAAGAAAGATTATGATCAATTGAAAAATTTGCAGCCCTCTAGCCTCACTAGTTTTTAAGATCTGAGTGCTCACAGAAAAAGTGCGGACGGACAGACAAAACTGGCACAATAGTTCCTTTTCAGAAAAAAAAACTTCCAGGTATTAGCTGGGTTAGAATATTGATGTAGGCCTGCAACGCTTCCTTATAACGCAAACGGTACTTGGCTGTAGAAAATAGAAAATGTGAAATCACCAGTGTTAAATTTCAGTCCTTGGGTCAAAATATTTCTGGTGATAGATATTAGCTTTTAAGGTGAGATGTGCAAATCTTGAAAGTTATGGTTTAAGAAAATGTTTGTTCTCTCTCTCTCTCTCTCTCTCTCTCTCTCTCTCTCTCTCTCACTGATCTCATTGCTATTGCTTCTTAAAGTAAATCATTCCGAGACTTGACATGAAATTGGTTGTGACAGAATGTTTTCTCTCTCTCTCTCTCTGCTCTCTCTCTCTCTCTCTCTCAATCTCTCTCTCTCTCTCTCTCTGTTTATCTCATTCTCACTACTTGATGTAATTAATGCAAAACCGACTGCGAGACATGACATTGTATTGTGAGACAAAGTTTTCTCTCTCTCTCTCTCTCTCTCTCTCTCTCTCTCTCTCTCTCTCTCTCTCTCTCTCTCTCGGGGGTGTGTGTTGGTAAATTTTACCAGAATTAAACAAATTATCTGTTTAAGATAAAAATGATGTCATTCCGTCGCTCCCTGAAATATAATGTTTTATCTTTTATGCTACTTCCACATTATTCTCTTGTTTTTTGTTATTTCACATTTGATTTTTTTTCTTAAGACCTTTTTGCTTTTGTTATGTCTTTTCGCTATAATCATCATCATCACTCCCATTAATATCCTCTCAGAATTATATTTATGTCTCGCCTAAAATTGTGATGTCATCACCAGAATCATATCCATCTCTTCTTCCTCATGGCTTCAGAGCACTGTAGTCCACTCACTGTCACGCACATCATCATTCGCTGCTCATGTCAACAGTTTCACAGTCGAGTCTTAATCACATGAATGTACATTGATAATCAAGGATTTTCACTGTAAATTGATAGTCCAGGATGTTTCACAAGAAAAAGATTTTGTCGGAATTTTTAGGACACTGAGGAAATAGGCGTTTATTTTTCCATAATTTGAACCTATTTCAAATTCATAATTATACGTTTCATCGTATCTCCTCAGTTAAATGAAGACACTTTGATATTCTCAAGTTTTATCTTGGTAAATGCATCCGTTGCAATGGCTCATTTAGAAATTCAACTTCCTCTTTTTATTATTATTATTATTCTCTCGTCAAAGCTTTTTACCAACCATTTTTTCCTACGTTTCTCCATTTTAACTACAAAACAACTCCCCATAATTCGTTTCTTTTGATGTGGCCAAAGGGAACTTTAAAAAAAACAATAGCAGCAGCCACGTGAATTTCGGCTCTTGACATCCTAGCGTGTACACCCCGCGTCTGGCGCTCATTTGTCCACGTCAAGGCCACTTCTCCGATTCCCTACGTTCTTCGTTCATATTTCAGAGTTTTCACTTTGTTCACTCCTTTCGGACTCATCTACTTATTTGTGATCGATTTTAAAGTCTGGTTTAATTGATATTCATGATTTAGCAAGACCCAGAAGTACATTGACGAGTCATTCATCGTAAGGGTTCGAAGCTGAAGACGCCGCGAACGAAGGCGTTCGGACGGCAGCTGAGGTAATAAGGCCTGAGCGAATGTTCCGACGACTGTGAGTGACAACTGACATATTGATGCCGATGTGAGAGGAAAAACGGGAACCTGGCACTGAAAGACATCCACGAGTGCCACTGTACGAGCGGATAATGGTGGTTATGGTGTGGTTGGGATGGTAATGGTATGGTAGAGATGTGGGAATATGGTATGTGTTTATGTGTCGGTTAGGTAATGCTACATCGTATATGTAAGTGTAAGGGGTCTTAGACTATTTGTCAGGAACGCTTAGCTCGTCCATTTCTGACGTAGGCACTGCCGTTGTTCTCTCTCTCTCTCTCTCTCTCTCTCTCTCTCTCTCTCTCTCCGTGTGTTAGTTTTCCTCCTCCTCCTCCTCCTCCTCCTCCTCCTCGCCAACCATTTGTGGCTGCGTTGTTTACTTGTTGACTTCTGTCATATGAGTGATTGTTTTCTCTCGTTGAACTCGAGGGTGGGTGGAGACTGAGTTGGGGGTGGGGGAGATTATGATATGGGCCCCGGGGGATGGGAGGAGGTGGGGGTTGTATATTTTAAGGTACAGGTGTTTGTGGCTGATGATAGACAGAAGGGAAAGATTTATTTGTTTTGGATTCATGGCTTGTTTTTGTCCTTGATAGAGATCATAAATTTATAATTTTTTTCAGGCGTTTATGATAGTCTGGTGGTTAACAGGGGAGGTGAGGGGAAGGGGGTGTGATCCCTTGGGAAGGGGAGGGGGATATTGGACGGGGGAGTGATGAGTATTCACAGTTTTGACAGTTAAGCTACAGCTGCTGGTGATAATGGCTCGACACCAGTGAGTCATTTGAATGTAGTGGGTGGTTGGAGTGGGATGGGTGAGGGATGGGTGAGGGAGTGGGAGAGGGTGGGGGTTAGTGATTAGATCATGTAGAAAAGCAAGACAGCGTTGTCTTGCGTTTTTATACAAGTGCAATATTATTTTCCTTGTGTTGTCCAAGACCTGCTGGTTTTATGTAGAACACAATGAACACTGATTTAAGCTCCTCGGTAAAGAAACTGTTTGACAGTTCTCTAGTTGGCAGCTTTTGTTGCCAGTTTTAGTTGGCAACTTTTTTTTTTTTTTTTTTTTTTTTTTTTTTTTTTTTTTTTTTTTTTTTGTTCTTTTTTTTTTTTTTTTTTTTTTGGGGGGGAAGAGGTGACAGTTTTTTGTGCCAGAGTTGCCTTGCTTATAAAAAAATGAAAGCTGAAAATAATTTTAAGATTTCAATGATATATTTTGGATGGTTCTTAATTTCACGCGAGCCCTTCCGAAGTTCCATTTTTCCATACATCTTGATACATATTGAATGAAATGACAAACAGCAGTAGTTTGATACGGCATCCAAGGAAGTCGTGAATTGCTTGACGTGGAAATATCTTACAACCAAACCTAGTTTTCATTTCTTAGGGTTATTTAATTGTTTATGAAATGTTTAGTAGGCGATACAGAAAATATATTGAATTTCTAATTTTATCACTAGTCAGTTCAAGGTAGTTTACGATATGTAAGATATTTTAATGGAATATACCATATTTAATCATTGTTCTTATATTAATTGTGGATACCTTGGAGCCTCCACATTTTAAAACTTCCATCCCAACTCTTGGTCTTCTTATCAAAAATACAGTCCGTCCGCATTTTTTTCTGTCCGCCCTTTTGCTGTCCACCCTCAAATCTTAAAAGCTGCTGAGGCTAGAGGGCTGTAAATTGGTATAATGATCATCCATCCTCCAATCATCAAACATGCCAAATTGCAGCCCTCTAGCCTCAGCAGGTTAAATTTGATTAAAGGTTAAAGTTAACCATAATCGTGTTTCTGGCAATGATATAGGCCAGGCCACCACGTATACGTGGTTATAGACTTTTACCGAGGCCACTGAAAGATAGATCTATTATCAGTGGCCTTGATTATACGCCGTACATGAAACTCAGTTAAGCCGAAAAAACTTCGGCGCATTTTTTTTATTATTATTATTGATACCCAAACTTCCAGTACCCATCTTAAGGATGCAATATTAATCAGAATTTTCAGTTTTATCAAATAACGAATCAGCGGTCGCGAAAACGGTTT
>NC_061093.1:13672977-13682977 GCF_015104395.2 Macrobrachium nipponense | reverse complement strand
TCAAAGTTTTTGAAGCTGTTTATGAAGCTAAGATGATGTACGATCAAAGTCTTTGAAGCTGTTTAAGAAGCTAAGATGATGTAATCAAACTCTTTGAAGCTGTTTAAGAAGCTACGATGATATACGATCAAACTCTTTGAAACTGTTTAAGAAGCTAAAATGATGTAGGATAAAAGTCTTTGAAACTGTTTAAGAAGCTAAGGTGATGTAGGATCAAACCAAAATAAAACTACAGCTTCTTACTTTTAGCTCGCCCAGTGTCATCCAAGACTATGGTCATGCTGGGTTTGAATTTGTCTATTTGAAGAGACGTTTAATTGCTCACCAAACATTATTGCGGCAGCATACTTTCTCTTTTCTACTTTGTGTTCTGTTTTACGTACGTTTGTCCTCGTTGTTTCAGTTATTATTATTACTATTATTATTATTATTATTATTATTTATTATTATTATTATATTATTATTATTATTATTATTATTATTAAAGTCATTTGGTTTATGGAGCAATATCCATTTTGATTGTCATTTAGCTTAGAGGTTTCTTAGATAGTTTTTTTCTTCATTGTAGAGAGAGGGGGTGGGGGAGATTATGGCTGCCTATACTCTGCTTTCTATGAGAGAGAGAGAGAGAGAGAGAGAGAGAGAGAGAGAGAGAGAGAGAGAGAGAGAGAGAGAGAGAGAGAGTATGGCAGTCTAACTGCTTTCTGAAACAGAGAGAGAGTATGCTAATGCTTCTGAAACGAGGAGACCTTACAGACCTTACCTTACAGACTTACATCTTGTTCGGTTGCCCAGGTCCCTCAGTGTGAGGGCACCTCTAAGTGTCTACCAGGAGATTGCTAGTACATCTTCCGGTATATTTTGCATCTTTCAATCTTGGATGGTCTGGGATGCAGTTTAGATATTTGTCGAGCTTATTCTTAAAACACATCTACGCTCACTCCTGTATATTCCTCAGATGAGCTGGCACGCATTGAAATTAGACGCTGCATTATCGATGCTGGTGCGTAGTGGATTAATGTCCTGTGTGCTTTCCTTATTTTTCCTGGTATAGTTTTGGGCACTATTAATCTACCTCTGCTTGCTCTTTCTGATATTTTTAGTTCCATGATATTTTCTGCTATTCCTTCTATCTGTTTCCATGCCTGAATTATCATGTAGCGTTCTCTTCTCCTTTCTAGACTATATAATTTTTAAGAATTGTAGTCTTTCCCAGTAGTCTAGGTCCTTAACTTCTTCTATTCTAGCTGTAAAGGACCTTTGTACATTCTCTATTTGTGCAATATCCTTTTGATAGTGTGGGTACCATATCATATTTTGCATATTCAAGTGGACTACGAACATATGTTTTATAAAGCATAATCATGTGTTCAGCTTTTCTTGTTTTGAAGTGCCTTAACAACATTCCCATTTTTGCTTTACATTTTGCCAAACAGAGTTGCTATTTGATCATTGCATAACATGTTCCTATTCATCATCACACCAAGGTCTTTAACTGCTTCCTTATTTGTGATGGTCTCATTATTAGGTCCCTTATATGGCATATAGCTTTCTTTCTCTGTCTCCATAATTTATTGATTCAAATTTATCAGAGTTAAATACCATCCTATTTACCTCTGCCCAATCATATACTTTGTTAAGGTCTCTTTGTAGAGCGTTCCTATCTTCATCACAAGTAATTTCTCTACTTATTCTTGTGTCATCTGCGAAACTACTCACTACCGATTCCTTCACATTATTGTCTATGTCTTCATCATAATAACAAACAGTATTGCAGCTAACACCGTACCTTGCGGCACACCGGATATTACCTTGACTTCATCCGATTTCTCGTCGTTTGCAATAACTATCTGTTTTTCTGTTGTGTAAAAATTCTTTTAACCATCTTCCTACTATCCACGATATTGTGTTTTCTAATTTTCTTCGCTAATATATTATGGTCTACTTTATCAAAAGCTTTTGCAAAGTCTAAATAAACCACATCTGTTTCATTTCCGCTTTTCATATTTTTGAATATGTTCTCACGGTGGACTAACAGTTGGGTTTGTGTACTTTTCCGGGTACGAAACACCCCTGTTGTCCTTATTAAACAAATTATTTTTATTAAATGTTTCATAATATTTTTCTTCATTACCCTTTCATACACTTTCATAATATGTTGATGTTAGGGACTCACAGGCCTATAATTACTTGCCTCTAGTCTTGATCCACTTTTGAAAGTAGGGGTAAATATATGCTAATTTGTGCTCATCATAAATCTTGCCTATCTACACTTTGTCTTAATAATATTGCAAGTGGCTTTGCGATAGAATGAACTACTTTCTTTAACAAAATAGCAGGAATTCCATCAGGCCCTGCAGCAGCTCCATTTTAATTTCATTAATAGCCTGCACAATATCAGCTTCATTAATATCTATGTCAGCTAAATATTCACTATTTTCATCCCTTACTTCTATATCATTATCTTCATTATCTTATTCTAGGGGTGAATTCTCCTCTTTATATCGTTCTTGCCAGTATGTTGGCAAAATTTCCTTTTTTTTCATTCGTTAATCTCCCTTCAATTCTCAGAGGGGCCTATTTCTATTCTTCTTTTATTCATCTTCTTCGCATATGAGTATAATAGTTTGGGGTTTTGCTTGATATTTAATAGGGTTTTTTCTTCCAAGTCCCGTTTTTCATTTTCTTTTTATTGTATAATCTTTTGTTCTGCATTTTCTATCTTACTTTTTAGTTCTATAACTTTCCATGCATTTTTTTCTTTTGCAAGACCTTTTTTCCACTTTCTGATTTTCTGGAAACAAGATCCTTCTGTCTCTTGGTATGCATGAATGATGTTTACTTTTCTTCTTCGGTATATATTTTTGTCCAACTATTTTCTCCAATTTTATTTTATATAATATCTCCGTATTTACCCTTATGTCATCACTTACGAAAATGTTATCCCAATCTTTGTTTAATTCTTCATTAATTTCTGACCATTTTATATTTTTACTGTAGAAGTTGTATTTTCCATATCCTTCCCACTTTTTCATTTCTTGCTTATCTCTATTTTCACTTGCTTTGGAATGAACTGTTAATTCTATGACATTATGGTCTGAAATATTCGCATTATAAACTATTATTTTCTTTAACATAATTCATCTCGTTCACAAATACTAGGTCTAAAGTATTTTCCTTTCTTGTTGGCAGGTGATTTATTTGTTGAATGTTGTATTCTAGTAGCATATCTAATAGCTTTTCAAATTGCCTCTTATCTTCTGCACTACTATTACTCTCTTTTTTATATGTATAAGTACAACCCTAAAATCTCCCTATTCGTTCTTTCCATTCTACGAAAGGAAATTTGAGAGTCCCAGATAGAGAATAGTCCGTCCTTGTGTTTCTACATATTCATCCGATTTTTCAATTATTAATCAAACTCTTTAGTATTAGGGGTCTATATATTTACTCATGTTTCATCAATTTTTCAGATTCAAATTCTACCGCTATTAGTTCACATTTCTGAGTTACTATATTTCTCATGTTATTTTTCCTTGTTTTTTGTCTTTCCATATATGCGGTTCCCCCTTGATTCCTATTTTTTCTATCTGATCTATAAGTTTGGAACCCTTTTATTTGATCATCATTCCCAGTCTCTTGGGAATACCAGGTTTCACTTATATTCATTATATCTATTTTCTTTTTCAATTTTGGGTTAGTTCTTCTAAGTTACTCTATTTTTCTTTTTGATTACTCGGTAACTAAACCCTGCGCATTCATCACTATGATGGTTTGCGTGTTTTCTCCTTCATTTAATACTGGTAGTAATAAGGATTTTCCCATGTCTCTTTGTTCTGGTATGTTTGTTCTTTTTTTCATTTCCAGAAATTCTGACATTAAAAAATCCAACTTTTCCATAATATTTGATCTTCCTTCATCATAATTATTCATTTTGTGTCTGAGAGAGAGAGAGAGAGAGAGAGAGAGAGAGAGAGAGAGAGAGAGAGATAGAAGTTTGGCTGTCTGACTTCTACCTGAGAGAGTTGGGTTGGGGGGTTGGAGTATGGCTGTCTAACTGCTTCCTCTGAGAGAGAGAGAGAGGAGAGAGAGAGAGAGAGAGAGAGAGAGAGAGAGAGGAGCAGCATGACGGCTGGCTGTCACAAAAGGAAGACGACGCCGCCGACACGACGGTTGGTCCTGTCGAACCTTTCTCCCAACTAACTGCAACGACGCAGTAAATCATGCTGTCGGTCGCAAGGTCTCCAACGATAGTTTTTGGGTAATGCGACCTGTCGGACGTCTGTATGAAGATGATTGATGACAGTCATACTAATGAACACCTGTTCTGTCACCGGTGTGAGCTCCGAACGCAAGCTGCTTGTGTAGGGGGCTGCTCATACTTACCGGGTTACGTTTACGGGGTGGGGCCGAAAGAAATTCAAATAATTGGCAGGGTATGAGCGATGGGCGCAGGGGAGTTAGAGGGAGGGGGAAGAGTCAGAAAATGGGAGGAGGGGGACGAAAGGGGAATAGAGGGAGGGGAATAGAGGGAGGGGGATGAGTCAGAAAAATGGGAGGAGGGGGACGAAAGGGGAATAGAGGGAGGGGAAAGAATGGGGAGGAGTCGGGTAAAAGGGTAGGAGGGGGACGAAAGGGGAATAGAGGGAGGGGAAAGAGTGGGGAGAAGTCAGGAAAAAGGGAGGAGGAGGATGAAAAGGGAGTAGGGAGAAGGGGAAAAGTAGTCCTCCCAAAAAAAGGGGAGAAGGTAGGACGACGAAAGAGGAGTAGGGAGAGGGGAATTGGGAAGGGAAGAGTGGTCCTCCCGAAACAGAGGAGGAGAAGGAGGAGGAGGAGTAGGGAGAGGGAAATAAAGTGAGGGGAAAGCATGGTCCTCCTAAAAAAAGAGTGTAGAAGGAGGACGACGACGACCTTAAGATAAAAGGACGGACAAAACGCGACGTGTCTCATGAACGAGATGCAGATGGAGATGGAAGTAACGAGATAAAAATGGGAAAGATGGAGTTGTGTCTGATTCGGTTTGATGTGTCATCGAGATACATTATCATTTGCTGCGTTCACGCGTGATACATTTGAGCTGGTGCTTGTCAGCTGCAGTCGTCATAAATAGCCGAGTGATACTCGGGGTGGTTAATCTGTGCGGACAAGACGCGAAGCATCGAGTCGAATCGGAAAGGAGGTTTTCGAAATGGTGGATGTTCGCGAGAGAGAAAAAAAACATACAAGGAAATATCGCTCGGGTAAATTGAGATACGGAGAAAATAAGACAGTCAAAAGAAAGAGTTTGAAAAAAGAAAGATAACCACAATCAAAAGAAAGGATTTGAAAAGGGAGGAGATAAGACTGCTGCGTTTTACACGCTGAGATTAACCGAGATAAATGTGGTTTATTCCCCGTAAAAGCGAGAAATTCAAGAGACCTGTCAAACGATGGAAGCGCCACCATCCCGACGACTGATTCAGATTCGAAATGACGCTGAAGGCCGACCTCGGCTGATTCTCCTTCTTCTTCTTTTTCTTCTACGACGCGATGAGGTAGGGAGGACTTTTCTGGCGTCTTGCTCGTAGTATTTGGGGTGGTTGTGGGGGGTGGGGAAGGTGGGAGGGGCTCGAGATGTTATTCCAAGGAGTTATTTATGAAGCAGTTGTGTCTTTCAAGTCATTACTCTGCTGTGATTGATCGGCAGAAAATGTTACACGTTTTTCTCGTTCATCATATTCTGTCCGTAGGAGTGTGGAATAAAAACATATTTTCATTTCGCTTATCATTCACTTGCTGCAGATGAATGACAGGCCAAAGCGAGAGAGAGAGAGAGAGGATGTAGTCGTAATAGTTGGATCAGAAACAGACAGAAATAAAGTTACAAGGAGATACAAGGATTAGGATGTCTTAAAGACTTACTATAGTAGATTCACATCAACCGTGCATTTTATGTCTAGGCCAGTCCCTTACGACGCTCCTGATTGGCTGTTGATAAGCCAATCACAGGGCTGGAAACTCTGTCTCTCTCGAGAGTTTACATAGGCAGGATGTATGTTCCACCTCTCCTAAAAGATGTATACCTCAGGAGAGGTGGAACATAGATCCTACCCATGTGAACTCCCGAGACAGACTGAGAGTTTCTAGCCCTGTGATTGGCTTATCAACAGCCAATCAGGAGCGTCGTAAGGGACTGGCCTAGATATCAATTAATGTGAATCTACTATAGTCCATCCGAGGAGACATCGTGCGCTCACTTATCTCTAGAAGCAGGTTTTACAATTCATTCACAGTATTCAAATGATTTTGTCTAGCTGTCTCTTGAACTCTTCCACACTGATGCTGTATACAACTTCTGGTGGCAGTTTACTCCATGCGTCACATACCGTGTGTGTAAAGAGAGAGAGAGAGAGAGAGGGGTGATGTAGTAGTGATAGTTAGATCACTGAATATCAAGGAAAAAATTCTCTAAGGTTTTTATTGAAGCTGAATAATATATATATATATATATATATATATATATATAGTATATAGATATATATATATATATATATATATAATTAGGTTATTGAAGCTGAATAATTATATTATATTTTTATTGTATCCTGATATATAATATATATATATATATATATATATATGTGTGTGGTGTGTGTGTGTGTGTGTGTGTGAACACATATATGTATATATATATATATATATATATATATATATATATATATATATATATATGTATGTATATATATATATATGTATATATATATTATATGGATGTATATATATATATATAATGTACATATATATATATATATATATATATATATATATATATATATATATAAGCGCTTCAAAAAAAAAACCTTTAGAGAATTTTTTCCTTGATATTCAATGATCTAACTGACACTACTACATCCTCTCTCTCTCTCTCTCTCTCTCTCTCTCTCTCTGAAGAGTTAAACAAAGATTGGGATAACATTTTCGTAAGTGATGACAAAAGGGTAAATACGGAGATATTATATAAAATATTAGAGAAAATAGTGGATAAATATATACCGAAGAAGAAAAGTAAACATCAGTCATGCATACCAAGGGACAGAAGGATCTTGTTCCAGAAAATCAGAGTGGAAAAAAGGTCTTGCAAAAGAGAAAAATGCATGGAAAGTTATAGAACTAAAAAGTAAGATAGAAAATGCAGAACAAAAGATTATACAATAAAAAGAAAATGAAAAACGGGACTTGGAAGAAAAAACCCTAATAAATATCAAGCAAAACCCCAAACTATTATACTCATACGCGAAAAAGATGAATAAAAGAATAGAAATAGGCCCTCTAAGAATTGAAGGGAGATTAACGAATGAAAAAAAGGAAATTTTGCAACATATTGGCAGAACAACGATATAAGAGAGAATTCACCCCTAGAATAGATAATGAAGATAATAATATAGAAGTAAGGGACGAAAATAGTGAATATTTAGCTGACATAGATATTAATGAAGCTGATATTGTGCAGGCTATTAATGAAATTAAAAATGGAGCTGCAGCAGGGCCTGAAGGAGTTCCTGCTATTTTGTTAAAGAAAGTAGTTCATTCTATCGCAAAGCCACTTGCAATATTATTAAGACAAAGTGTAGATACAGGCACGATTTATGATGAGCACAAATTAGCATATATTACCCCTACATTCAAAAGTGGATCAAGACTAGAGGCAAGTAATTATAGGCCTGTGAGTCTAACATCACATATCATGAAAGTGTATGAAAGGGTAGTGAAGAAAAATATTATGAAACATTTAATAAAAAATAATCTGTTTAATATAGGACAACATGGTTTCGTTCCTGGAAAAAGTACACAAACCCAACTGTTAGTCCACCGTGAAAACATATACAAAAATATGAAAAGCGGAAATGAAACAGATGTGGTTTATCTAGACTTTGCAAAAGCTTTTGACAAGGTAGACCATAATATATTAGCGAAGAAAATTAGAAAACATAATATAGTGGATAAAGTAGGAAGATGGTTAAAAGAATTTTTACACAACAGACAACAGATAGTTATTGCAAACGATGAGAAATCGGATGAAGCTAAGGTAATATCCGGTGTGCCACAAGGTACGGTGTTAGCTGCATTACTGTTTGTTATTATGATTGCAGACATAGACAGTAATGTTAAGGACTCGGTAGTGAGTAGTTTCGCCGACGACACAAGAATAAGTAGAGAAATTACTTGTGATGAAGATAGGACCGCGCTACAAAGAGACCTTAACAAAGTATATGATTGGGCAGAGGTAAATAGGATGGTATTTAACCCTGATAAATTTGAATCAATAAACTATGGAGACAGAGAAGGAAAGCTATATGCATATAGGGGACCTAATAATGAGACAATCACAAATAAGGAAGCAGTTAAAGACCTTGGTGTGATGATGAATAGGAACATGTTATGCAACGATCAAATAGCAATTCTATTGGCAAAATGTAAAGCAAAAATGGGAATGTTGTTACAGCATTTCAAAACAAGAAAAGCTGAACACATGATTATGCTTTATAAAACATATGTTCGTAGTCCACTTGAATATTACAATATGATATGGTACCCACACTATCAAAAGGATATTGCACAACTAGAGAGTGTACAAAGGTCCTTTACAGCTAGAATAGAAGAAGTTAAGGACCTTGACTACTGGGAAAGACTACAATCCTTAAAATTATATAGTCTAGAAAGGAGAAGAGAACGCTACATGATAATTCAGGCATGGAAACAGATAGAAGGAATAGCTGAAAACATCATGGAGCTAAAAATATCAGAAAGAGCAAGCAGAGGTAGATTAATAGTGCCCAAAACTATACCAGGAAAAATAAGGAAAGCACACAGGACATTAATCCACTACGCACCAGCATCGATAATGCAGCGTCTATTCAATGCGTTGCCAGCTCATCTGAGGAATATAACAGGAGTGAGCGTAGATGTGTTTAAGAATAAGCTCGTCAAATATCTAAACTGCATCCCAGACCATCCAAGATTGGAAGATGCAAAATATACCGGAAGATGTAATTGCAAAACACTGGTAGACATTAGAGGTGCCTCATACTGAGGGACCTGGGGCAACCCGAACAAGATGTAAGGTCTGTAAGGTAAGGTAAGGTTTCTCTCTCTCTCTTTACATACACGGTATGTGACATGTGACACATGGAGTGTAATATATATATATATTATATATATATATATATATATATATCTATATATATATATATATATATATATATATATATATATATATACATGCATATATATATATATATCTTGTTGAGGTTAAGCCGATGAATATTGCACGTGAGACGTTTAGACAGACAGAAAAAAATATGAATTTCGAAAACAGAATAAAGTTATTACGTGGTACGTATAACTATGAAGTGAAAAAGATAAACATAAGAACCAATCTTAGTGTTGGAAACATAACATAATGCCGATGAATGCGTGCGTAGTAGATCTATTAATGTATAGATAAAGAACCTGATTGGTTCACGATTAGATCAGCCAATGGGGGTTTTAACAGTGCAGTTCCTGAGTTATAATCATGTAATATAAAGGTAACGGAAAACATCGAATTTAGGATAATGTACTCTGAAGTCAAGCTGTGATTTTTTTATGAATATGCATCTTATTTTTAAATATGTAATATAAAGGTAGGGATGACATTAAATTTAAGGCAATATGATCTGCAGTTAAGCGGTTATAATTTCACGAATTGATTTTTTTTTCTTGCTTATTCATATTCTCGTAATTCTTCAGCACGAATTTCCACCTTGTGTTGTTAGAGTGTCTCTCGATAATTTATATCTACAGACATAATGTAGATAGATATTTTATATGTAACGTATTTCGGAATCCCGATATTTATTTCATATTATACTGAGTCAGAATCCTACCTCATTACAGTTGGCAGCTGATTTTTTTTTTTCCTTTTTTTTTTCTTTTTCTTATTTTTTTTTTTTTTTTGCCTTTTTAAGAATGTTCTTGACAG
>NC_061093.1:13660477-13667977 GCF_015104395.2 Macrobrachium nipponense | reverse complement strand
TAAGATTTCTCCTCACGTCACGATTGGCTTGCAAACCCCTCCTCCCCCTCCTCCCCCCTCCCCATCTTTTGTTTTCTTATTTGTTTACGGTTCGGGTGTTTCCTTGCGAAGTCATTCGATATCTCTCGTGATGCTCTCGTAATGGAGATGTTGCCAGATACTGTGAAGTTATACGTTCTCTGAACCTTCGACCAGGAACTGAAGAACTTTATTTTTCTACGTTTTCATTTGGGAATCGCTTCGTGAAGAATCTTCTTAGGATTTGGGATTTTAGGAAACTTAGGCTGTCATACCCAGCAAGCACTCGGGCACTTTCGGCCATTCAGCGCTCAAGACAGTGAAAAGGAGTTGGAGTGGTTGGACAGCAAGATAAAGAGATCGAGATTAAAAAAAAAAAAAAAAAAAAAAAAAAAAAAAAGCGATGAAGTACAAGGCTCCAAAGATAGAACTGTGGGAAAGCCCCGTAGTTGAGCTAATAAGTAATAACTAGAGAGGTTGGACAGCGAGATGGAAGAAATGACACTGTCATGGATGTAAAGTAGAAGGCTAAAAAGTGGGTACAACTAAGGACCGAAAGGATGCTACGAACACCCCTCAGTAACGTCTACAGTGCACCACATGTGGTGCACTAACCCCTGCTTGTTTCCATTTGGTTTTGCTTGCTTGGTCCTGGTGTTTACTCTAGTCACACAATTACCGATAAGTTTTGATAAATAATAGTGCGTAATGAATGTTACTCTCTTCCTTTGATGCAAAGATAACTACTGCATTGTATACTTCCTGGTCGAGTGCCTAGATGTGGACGGTAACTATCGTTTCTCCGACGGATCTTTGAGTGGAATTTGTAGATTTTCTGAGGAGGATGGCTTTTTGAAAATTAATTTGTCTAATTTCATGATGCTCATATAAAGAAAATCGTGAAAGCTATGAAAATCGTGAGTCTTGTAAAATATGCAGGCATTACCAAAGGTTCTTTACAGCGTGCCCTTTGGCTCCTAGCTGCACCCTTTTATATCCTTTTACTGTACCTCCTCTCATAATTTCTTTCTTCCTTCTTAATTTTCACGCTCTCCTAACAATTGAATCTTAGTGCGATTCCGAGGTTTGCCTCCTGTTACACCTTTCAAACCTTTTACTGTCAATTTCCGTTTTAGCGCTGAATGACCTCATGAGTACCAGTGCTTCGTTTTTGGCCTAAATTCTAAATTCAATTCAATTCAATTCACTCCATGTTTACAACCAGAGTATATACTACTTGTCTGGCCACGGACGTTGCTACAACAGACTACTCCAGCAAATCAGTCAATAAACTGTAGCGTCTACTAACTTTATACGTAAATCTATATCAGTTTATGGCTTATGCTATGCAGTGGTATTAGTGGGAAAGGCTAAATTACACTCACGAAAGATCGAATGTTACCCATTGCACTTTTGCTGTAACTATCGTTTTGAATGATAAAATAAAAAATGACGCTACCCGTTCTCTCAAAGTAGTCCCCGGAACGAGCGCCGCACACCTCCCTTCATTTTGGGTTCTTAGGCCCTCTGACCTGCTGGTGTCCTTCAAGAGCCATTTATGTCACCTGGATAAGAACACTAAACTAATTCCCAGGATATGTACTAGGCCTTGCGTCCATACGGTCACTGTTAAGCCTCCTGGCCTAAATCACCTCCAGTTCAGATAATAAATCCATGTCACTCTATTTTCGGTGGCTTTTATTATACGCTGTGCAGAAAACTCGATTGCGCCGTTTCTTCGGCGTATTTTTCACTTCCTTGTAAATTTATTTCACCATTGAAAGAGGGATTCTCCTAAATCTATCTCACGACTGAGTGAGGGATTCTCCTGAATCCATGTCACGGCTGAATGAGGGATTCTCACTGAATCCCATGTCACTGCTGGAATGAGGGATTCTCCTGAATCCATGTCCATGAGTGGTGAAGAGGATTCTCTAATCCATGTCACGGGGCGGCTGAATGAGGAGTCTCCTAAATCCATGTCCATGAGTGGAGTGAAGAATTCTCCTAATCCATGTTCACGGCTGATGAGGAATTATTTTCAATCCATGTCACGGTTGAATGAGGAATTCTCCTGAATCCATGTCATGAGTGAGTGAAGGATTCTCCTAAATCCATGTCACGGCTGAATGAGGGATTCTCCTAAATCTATCTCACTACTGAGTGAGGGATCTCCTGAATCCATGTCACGGCTGAATGAGGGATTCTCTTAAATCCATGTCACGACGAAATGAAGGATTCTTCTAAATCCATGTCACAGCTGAATGAGGGATTCTCCTAAATCCATGTCACGACTGAATGAGGAATTCTTTTCAATCCATGTCACGGCTGAATGAGGGATTCTCCTAAACCCATGTCACGACGGAATGAGGGATTCTTCTAAATCCATGTCACGGTTGAATGAGGGATTCTCCTAAATCCATGTCACGACGGAATGAGGGATTCTTCTAAATCCATGTCACGACGGAATGAGGGATCTTTCTTACAATCACATGTCAGCGGTATGAATTGAGGAATTCTTTTCAATCCATGTCACGGTTGAATGAGGAATTCTCCTAAATCCACGTCTCGGCTGAATGAGGGATTCAAGTAAGGATTCTTACACATTTATTGTTTAATGGTGACAGGGATAGTGTTTATTTGTACTCGGTATCTGTCATTGGGATCTGATTTATAAATGCGGAATGTTTGCTCCGTAATAAAGCCTTACGAGGACGATGTTTACTCTAGTATATGCTTTGTTTATCGCCAGTAAAATTTATCTTGATCCCAGATATGAAACTGTATAATCCACCTGTGACGGAAATAATATATCATCATGCTAACACCTGTTCAACCTCTCATCCAGCTCCCCTACCACCTTCTCTCACCCCCTCCACGATCCCCCTTCCCCAGGTTTCCTTGAAGAATTCTGTTCAAACGAAATTTATCGCCCGTGACTCAAGACCTTTATATAGTCGCATATAGCTTATCCAATGACCTGTCCCTTAGAACCAACAGCTTCTCGTCCCACGCATTTGCCCTCAAAATGCAACGGAGCAGCAGCAGCAGCATCTTGAGCCTCCGAACGTTAGACAGACGGATATATCATCTTGCGAGACAAGATGCCACGAGTCTTGTCACTTACGCTGCTGGTATATCAAGACAGGTGATTTAGATATCACTGACGCTAAACTCTAGAGGGGATTATGTACGTTGGGAATTTGTCTTTCTGCCGTCCCCTTGCCACGCCCATCACCACGCCCACCGCCGAGCCTGCCTCCTGCACCCCCTCTCCCCACCCTCCTTCCTTACCCAACTCCGTTAAATTTTCCCAACTTGTGTTTGGTAGATCCTTAGTTTGTGTTTCTGAGTGGGAAGGGAGGGGATGGGAGGGAAGGGGAGGGTGAAGGGAGGGATGGGGAGGGAAGGGGAGGATGAAGGGAGGGAAGGGGAGAGGGAGGGAAGGAAGGGAAATTCGGAGGGCTGTGATGGATGAGAAAAGAAGGGCAGAGGTAAGGGAGGGGAGGGGAGGGGAGGAGAGGGGAGAGGAGAAGCAATAAACGATATTGTTCATCCTTTTATTCATTGCTGTTTGAACATCTGGTAAAGCAAAATCATGGGGGGTTGGCCTAGGCCCCAAAAATATATAAAAATATAAACAATTAAGCAGATGCCAGTAAAATGACTGGTTGTGTGCAATTCTTCTGTACTTACATAAAAGAAAAGATGATGCAGAAAATAAGGAAAAAAAAAAGTGAGCCTGAGCCGTGCCCCAAATGGTAGTGGTGGTTCCATGCAACGTAAAAGCACCATACAAACAAACCAAATGGTAGTGATTGGTGATTTGTGAAATTTAGACTGTCAAGCCAAGCACTGCTTTGGTACTATCGTCCATCAGGCAGTAAGACTGAAAAGGCGGAGTTGGAGCGCTTGGACTGCAAAATAAAGATGTCCGGAGATTAGATTCAACTTTTTACACACTAAAAATACTGCTGTCTGCATTATGAATTGGAAAAATTAATTGCACAGAGGTAGAATTCTGAGGCCATTTTAACTAACTTGACTGTTAGGTGAGCGAACTATATACTCAAACACGTATATGCAAGTGTTTGTATCACAGTACAAATACATTTGTCAGTGTTTTTCATAGCACAAACATTTATATTTGCAAGTGTTTTTCATAGTACAAACGTTTACATTTCCAAATGTTTCTTCATGATACAAACGCTTACATTTGCAAGTGTTTTTTTTTTCATAGAACGAAGACTTACGTTTGCAAGTGTTTTCATCATAATACAGACGTTTACATTTGCAAATGATTTTTCATAGTGCAAACACTTAAATTTGCAAGTGCTTTTGTTTATAGAACGAAGACATATTTGCAAGTGTGTTTCTTATTGAACGAGGACTTGTATTTGCAAGTGTTTTTTTCATAGAATATTTTCAGGGTTTTTTATAGTGCACACACTAACATTTCCAAGAGTTTTTCATAGTGCAAAACTTACATTTGCAAAGTTTTTTCATCGTGGAAACATTTATATTTGCAAGTGTTTTTTCACAGTACAAACAATTATATTTGCAGTGTTTTTATACAATACAAACATTTGCATTTGTAAGTGATTCTCATAGAACAACGATAGTACATTTGCATGTGTTTTCCACAGAACAAAGATAAACATTTGTAAGTGTTTTTTCATAGTACAAAGGTTTGCATATGCAACTGTTTTTCATATTACAAGCTTTTACATTTCCAAATATTTTATCATAGTACAAACACAAATTTATTTATAGAACGAAGACTTACATTGCAAGTGTGTTTTCATAGAACAAAGATAAACATTTGTAAGTGTTTTTGATAGTACTAATAAATTTGCAAGTGTTTTTTCATAGCACAAGCACTTACATTTGCAAATGATTTCTTAAGCACAAACACTTACAATTGCAAATGATTTGCAAGTGTTTTTTATGCACAAACACTTACATTTCCAAATGTTTTTTAAGCATAAACACTTACATTTGTAAGTGGTTTTGCATATTACGTCACGGAGAAGAAAATGTTGACAAGATTTAATCAGAATTTCGGACAAAATATGTAGAAACCGGATCCATTTACAGGGAATTGAATTAGAAAAATAACATGTTTCAACATTGTGGTTTTTTTAGTTCACCGAGTCCAAATCACAACAAACAACACGTCAATTAAATGCCCATTAAGAGGTAATCCAAGTGCGTGACTTTGGTACGTCCTCGAAAATTTACATTTTGGGGAATGATGGTTGTATTTCGCGTGTTTGCCAGGTGGCATAAATAGCATAAATATAGCTGCTCTCACGCGTAGAGTGCTAGTGATATCTTTACATGGAGTACTACTACATCTGACTTTGTAAATTATACATACATGTATGTATGTATGTATGTATGTATATGTATGTATGTATGTATGTATGTATGTATGTATATGTATGTGATATGAAAAACAGTTGCAAATGCAAATCTTTGGACTATGAAAAAACACTTACAAATGTTTATCTTTGTTCTGTGGAAAACCCTTGCAAATGTATTTGTACTCTGATAAAAACACATGCAAATGTATATCTTTCTTCTATGAGAAACACTTACAAATGCAAATGTTTGTATTATGAAAAAACACTGCAAATGTAATTATTTGTAGTATGAAAAACACTTGCAAATATAAATGTTTCTACTATGAAAAAACTTTCCAAATGTAAGTTTTGCACTATGAAAAACTCTTGGAAATGTTAGTGTGTGCACTATAAAAAAAAAAAAAACTGAAAATGTTCTACGAAAAAAACACTTGCAAATATGTCTTCGTTCAATAAAAAACACACTTGCAAATATATATATATATAAAAGCGAATACCACAGGAAAATGATAGGCAGAAATCCAAACGCTTTCATCTTTACTAAGACATTGTCAAGGAACGAATGAAATACAGTTGGAAAGAAAGTTATCAGGTAAATAACAAGATCAAGAATACCAGATGGTTAATTGTCAAAAGGGTAAAAATTAAAAGAGATAATCCAGGATTATCGGATATCACACGGTCACAAACTTAAACATAGATTTAACCCTAACAGAAACTACAACGTATCCGTATAGTCCAAAACATGTAAAAATCTAGATATATTTATTTTGTTGCTTATATTTATCTACAACTTTTTTTATTATTAAGGCATCAAGATTAAATAATCCAAGACTTAAATTTAGAACATTTCCATTATTTGGGATTAAGGCTCTTGCTTGACTCCAGTAAATAGGATGATCTAAATCTTTCATATTTACGAATAATGCATTCGATATTTGCCCAGTTCTCACGGAATATTGGTGCTGTTTGAACGTTGTGAAAGAGATTTACCGGTTTGTCCGTAATACACTTTATCACACTTTTTGTAAGGAATGTCATATATGCATCCAGGTAGATCTTTAGGAGAAATTTTTATTACTAAACTCTTGACATTAATATTACTGAAAACAACATTTATGTTAAAAAGCTTTAAAATTCTAGGAATTTCTAAAAACCTTTCATCATAGGCTAATTTTAGAATGTTATGCTTACTAAATTCAAGTTTTTCATTAGTTAAAATGTTTTTCTAGCTCTTTTCCATGTCACATCTACAATAGTCCTAGGGTATTTAAGTTTCAAGGCAATATCATAAATAGTTTTAATCTCAGCGTCAATAAACTGCGGGCTACAGACACGTAAAGCCCTTAGGAACATCCCAGAAAAAACAGAGAATTTAACATTTTGATGGTGATTGAAGTAGTAATGAACAAAAGAGGCAATGTTAGTTGATTTCCAAAAGACTGAAAAGGTGAAATTTCTATCATTTCTATGGACAGTTACATCAAGAAAATTAAAATTAAAATTTCTTTCTTCCTCTACAGTAAATTTTATAGAAGGGACTAAATTATTGAGATTATTAAGGAATTCCGGGAGATTATCGTGAACTGGCCAAACACAGAAAATATCATCTACATACCTAAACCATATAACTTCTTGGGGCAAAATTCCTGGGAAGAGTTTTGTCTCAAAAAATTACATGTAAATATTGCTAAGGACAGGAGATAGGGAATTACCCATAGACTTGCCAAAATTTTGTACAAAAAATTCCCCATTTAAACAAATTTACTATCTTTGATACATAACCTTATGAGACTAATGAGGTTTGTTACAGTTAAGGGAATATCATGACGTTCTAATTCATCCTCCAAAACTTCAAGTAAATCATCTACAGGTACTTTTGTAAATAGAGACATCAAAACTAACCATATTAAAATCAAAATTCATATTTAAATTATACGTAACTGAGCCCACTGAACTAATCATTGGTCTGGTAGGGTTATTGCTTTAGTGTGTCTTGACTAAACCATACATATAAGGTAGGAAGGCGCAGTGCGGTGTAAACTGTTTACTTAAATCGTCAAAGCCCTTTAGAATGGTTTAATTTGTTTATTAAAACAGCGGGAGGGAAGATAGA
>NC_061093.1:13652977-13655477 GCF_015104395.2 Macrobrachium nipponense | reverse complement strand
TTGCATTGGTACTTTTTAGTAATAGGCTAGGGCCCAATGCCAATATCTGTCGAAACTGCTGCCTTGCAGTCGTACTTTTTAGTAATAGGCTAGTTCAAATGCCAATAACTGTGGAAACTGCTGCCTTAAAGTCGTACTTTTTAGTGAAAGGCTAGGCCACTACCAATAACTGTGGAAAACTGCTCCGCTTGCAGTTGTACTTTTTAGTAAAAGGTTACCCCTACTACCAATAACTGTAGAAACTGCTGCCTTGCATCGGTACTTTTTAGTAATAGGCTAGGCCCAATGCCAATATCTGTGGAAACTGCTGCCTTGCAGTCGTACTTTTTAGTAAAAGGCTAGGCCCACTACCAATAACTGTGGAAACTGCTGCCTTGCAGTCGTACTTTTTAGTAAAAGGCTAGGCCCACTACCAATAACTGTGGAAACTGCTGCCTTGCAGTCGTACTTTTTAGTGTAAAAGGCTAGGCCCACTACCAATAACTGTGGAAACTGCTGCCTTGCAGTCGTACTTTTAGTAAAGTAAAACACTAGGAACCCACTACCAGTAACTGGAAAATGCAAGCTTGCAGTCGTACTTTTTAATTAAAAGGCTAGGCCCACAACCAATAACTGTGGAAACTGCTGCCTTACAGTCGTACTTTTTAGTTAAAAAAAAAGGCTAGGCCCAACAACCAATAAACTGTGGAAACTGCTGCCTTGCAGTCATACTTTTAGTAAAAGGCTAGGCCCACTACCAATAACTGTGGAAACATCTGCCTTATAGTCGTGCATTTTAATAAAAGGCTAGGCCCAATGCCAATAACTCTGGAAACTGCTGCCTTGCAGTCGTACTTTTTAGTAATAGGCTAGGCCCAATGCCAATGACTGTGGAAACTGCTGCCTTACAATCTTACTTTTTAGTAAAAGGCTAGGCCCACTACCAATAACTGTGGAAACTGCTGACTTGCAGTCGTACTTTTTAATAAAAGGGCTAGGCCCAACTACAAATAAACTGTGGAAACTGCTACCGTGGCAGTCGTACTTTTTAGTAATAGGCTAGGCCCAATGCCAATAACTGTGAAACTGCTGCCTTGCAGTCGTACTTTTTAGTAAAAGGCTAGGCCCACTACCAATAACTGTGGAAACTGCTACCTTGCAGTCGTACTTTTTAGTAAAAGGCTTGGCCCAATGCCACTAACTGTGAAAACTGCTGCCTTGCAGTCTTACTTTTTAGTAAAAGGCTAGGCCCACTACCAATAACTGTGGAAACTGCTGCCTTGCAGTCGTACTTTTTAATAAAAGGCTAGGCCCACTACCAATAACTGTGGAAACTGCTACCTTGCAGTCGTACTTTTTAGTAAAAGGCTAGGCCCAATGCCACTAACTGTGGAAACTGCTGCCTTGCAGTCGTACTTTTTAGTAAAACACTAGGCCCACTACCAGTAACTGGAAAAATGCAAGCTTGCAGTCGTACTTTGTAGTAAAAGGCTAGGCCCACTACCAATAACTGTGGAGACTGCTGCCTTACAGTCGTACTTTGTAGTAAAAGGCTAGGCCCAATACCAATAACTGTGGAAACTGCTGCCTTGCAGTCATACTTTTAGTAAAAGGCTAGGCCCACTACCAATAACTGTGGAAACATCTGCCTTATAGTCGTGCATTTTAATAAAAGGCTAGGCCCAATGCCAATAACTGTGGAAACTGCTGCCTTGCAGTCGTACTTTTTAGTAATAGGCTAGGCCCACTGCCAATAACTGTGGAAACTGCTGCCTTACAGTCGTACATTTTAGTTAAAGGCTAGGCCCACTACCAATAACTGTGGAAAACTGCAGCGTTGCAGTCGTACTTTTTGTAGTAAAAAGGCTAGGCCCAACTACAAATAACTGTGGAAACTGCTACCTTGCAGTCGTACTTTTTAGTGTAAAGGCTAGGCCCGCCAATGCCAATAACTGTGGAAACTGCTGCCTTGCAGTCGTACTTTTTAGTAAAAAAGGCTAGGCCCACTACCAATAAACTGTGGAAACTACTGCATTGCAGTCGTACTTTTTTAGGGAAAAAGGCTAGGCCCAATGCCAATAACTGTGGAAAACTGCTGCCTTGCAGTCGTACATAGTAAAAGGCTAGGCCCACTACCAATAAACTGTGGAAACTGCTGCCTTGCAGTCGTACTTTTTAGGAAAAGGCTAGGCCACTAGCTACCAATAATAAAAACTGTGGAAAACTGCGGCCTTGCAGTCGTACTTTTTAGGAAAAGGCTAGGGACCAATGACAATAACTTGTGGAAAAAAACTGCTGCCTTGCAGTCGTACATTTGTTTAGTAAAAAGGCTAGGCCCAATGCCAATAACTGTGGATACTGCTGCCTTGCAGTCGTACTTTTTAGTAATAGGCTAGGCCTAATGCCAATAAACTGTGGAGACTGCTACATTGCAGTCAATACTTTTAGTAAAAGGCTAGGCCCAATGCCAATAACTGTGGAAACTGCTGCCTTGCAGTCGTACTTTTTAGAAAAAGGCTAG
>NC_061093.1:13632977-13642977 GCF_015104395.2 Macrobrachium nipponense | reverse complement strand
GTTAGACAAAAACAGGAATTTTTGATGAAGTGAAGGAATATAATAAGTTGCATATTTTAAGGAGAAAGAGATGATTTTTTTATTATTTTCATTTCAGCATTTATTTCAACTCCTGAGATTGATTGAATACCGAGGAAATGAGATATCCGTTCTATCTGTCTATTTATCTGACTGTCTGTCTGTGTGTCTATCTAACTATCTATTTAATTATTTATCTAGCTATATCTGGACAAACGTCAACATCCTCATACTTCGTTGTCAGTGACAATGTAACGATAAGTGATGTGGGAAAAGATATGATAACTGGAAGTATAAAAAGGAAATCATTTGTTTTTAGAAGAGAGAAAGAGAGAGAGAATGTGTCTCAGTCACATCATATCATCCATAGACTTTTTGAGATGCAAACGACGAGGGCGCTGGATAACGAGAACGTTTAGCATATAAGGTACTCTGGTTATTATGACGTTCTTGCTCGCAATTGACCAGCTAGTCAAGTTAACATAGGAATTCACTGGCATCGGAATTATAAGTACTATAAACACACAAACACACGTGCAAGACACGCAGCTGTTTTTAGGCGTAAAGTTTGATTTGGGTACATCGCTAACGTCATCCATTTGTTATATTCAAAAATGATTCCAGGTTCCCTGAAGTCATCCGGTGTTACTTTTTTTTTTTTAATGAATTTCTGCAAACAGACTGAATACATTAAGTGAATTTTAACAATCAAAGTAACCGTTCATA
This sequence comes from Macrobrachium nipponense, assembly GCF_015104395.2. Lineage (NCBI taxonomy): Eukaryota > Metazoa > Arthropoda > Malacostraca > Decapoda > Palaemonidae > Macrobrachium > Macrobrachium nipponense. Next base: position 13,642,233 of record NC_061093.1, on the reverse strand, counting down.
AAGAATCCTAACAAAGAGAACCGAACGTATTAAATTAATTATAAATGATAAACTAAACTTTTTTAATGGATTTTAACAAATTACACTCTTTAAATAATTTTAACAAACTTCTTAGAATAGATTTTAACAAAGAAAATAAACGTTTGTAATGAAATTTAACAAACTAAAAACGTTCTTGGGGAATTTTCACAAACAAACTAATCGAACTTAAGGAATTTTAACAGAAAAATTAATTTTTTTATTAATTATAACAAACTAAGTAAACTTTTAAATAACGAATCATTGTAAGAAATAGGAAACGCTAAGTAAAGAATTGAACACGGGAATTTCAAAGACTAAAAGACGGATTTTATAACTAAAATTCAACACGACAATTATATAAAGTAAAATGTGGGTATTTATTTAGAACAAAAAAAACTTTTCGCCAAGACTTTAGTGTTGAATTAAAACACTAAAATACGGACTTTATAACTCTTAAAATTCAACAAGGAAATTATATAAAATAAAATAACGGCATTTGTTTAAAATAATAACAAACTTTGAGCCAATATTTTAGCGTTCAAATAAAAAATAAATACGGATTTAATCACTCTAAAATTCAATACGGAAATTATGGAGAATAAAATAACGGTATTTGTTTAGAATAATAAAAAAAAACTTTTACCTAATACTTTAGGGTTGAAATAGAAAATTTAAAAAAATTATAATAAAACATTCAACACAGAAATTATTCAGAATTAAATAGAATAAGGGTTTTCATTTAGAATGATAAAAATGAGGATTTTATAACAAAAATTCAATACGGAAATTATACAAAGTAAAACAAGGGTTTCTATCTAAAAAAAGAAATAAATAAATAAGCAAAACTTGTCGCCAAGACTTTGTTGTGATACGTGGTCTTACAGAACCGGCGGCCTTAGTCCATTTGAGAAATCGTCAGTCGATATCGTCTAATAGAGGCCTATCAGAGGCCCTGTTTTCTGAGATTTCCCGCGTTCAAGGTTTACGTACGGTGTCCATAAATGGTCCGGATATGGATTTATGGCTTCTTTGCCGGTGACAACAATCCTCTCTCTCTCTCTCTCTCTCTCTCTCTCTCTCTCTCTCTCTCTCTCTCCTTCCTGGCTAAAGTCATGTAAACTCTCCCTTATGTGTCACGCACGGATTTTTTGTGAATATCAGATTAATAATAATAATAATAATAATAATAATTTAATAATAATAATAATAATAATAATAATGGAGAAACAAATCCAACAGTTATAATGTAAAAAGTACATATAGTTTGCATTTAAAACAGCAAAGATAGCTTTCGGGAATCTGTTCGGTTCCCCTTATCAATCTGACACTTTGATATAGCACTCCAGCGAAGTAAACATAACAGGAGTCAAAAATTAAGTGACTTGTTTATAAACAATGGAACCGGTCGTCAAGCATAAATCAGGCAATGCCGTCGTTTTCTGAAGAAATCCGCCAGTCGTCTGGAACGTCTAATTGGTCCTTGCCCAATGTGGTCGTTTTGATGGTTTTCTTCAACAGCATAGGAGGCGCCGGCAGCATCGGTTACTGGAAGTAGCCGAGTTACCTGAACGGGAGAAAGAGAGGCAACCGCAGCTTCAGATGTGGCTAAAGAGAGAACACTATCATAATGTTCTTTATTCTTAAAGCCTTTAATTTTCTTGGAAATAAGGTTATTGGTGAATTTATCTTCCTGTGTGAAAGATTTATTGCCTCCACCCTGGAAAAACCACTGTCTATCGCCACACCCTCCACTAGCCTTCTTATAACAACATCTTTACTTCTGAAAATTACTTAAGAATCTTCCCAATTTATGCGGTGATCGAGCTTAAGACTGTGACTAACTAATACATTGTTTTCCGCATGCAACTGGTATGCTCTTTTGTGTTCCCCGATTCTAGTGGGCAGCCCTCTACCACTTTCCCCGAAATATTTGGTAGTCACATTCTGAACAGGGAATTTCGTAAACACAACATGTGTGATTCGTTGCGCTTATTATGCTAAGAAGTCTCTTAATAGTGTTATTATAATTAAAGACTAGATTTATTTTATCATTGCAATTTTTGTTAACAGGTACTTTTTCTGAGGCGCATCTTCTTCACTCGATAGATTTTATGGAACGTCTCAAGAAACTGGGAAAACATTCAGGGTAAAATGATTAGCCTAGATGTGACAGCGCTTTCACAAATGTGCCATTGGAAATATGTACTTAATAAGCATCAAGGAACAGTCGGATTTAGGTAACATTTGTTTTGCTATACCCAACTGACATTCTAGATCTAGTTCGACTTTGCGTGTCCTCCACAATCTTTTCTTTTAACAATCAAGGATTTAGGGCAAAATGTTTGGTATTTCAATGGGGTCTCCCTTGTCCTCCAATTCTTGCCATGGCAAGTTGTTGAAGTTGAAATTTTACAGAACTGTGAACCTTCACTAAGACCCATTTTTTTGGGGGGCGAGATACTTAGATATATTTTCATTACTTTTAAAGGTAACCCTTCAAAATTTTGACAATTTCCTTCGGTATATTAATGGATTCTTGCCCTCTATCAAGTTCACAGCCGAACACGAAACACATGATAAGTTGCCGTTTTTAGACATACTGATCTTCCATGAACCAGTAGCTTTCACTTTTAATTTACAGTTTATCGTAAAGAAACCAATGCAGAAACATGCATTAATTTTTTTTCTCCTGGCACAATAGTGAGGTCGTAACTAACATCTTAGTCAATTTTGCTTTTAAGACCCTGAAAAGTGATTTTTGTAAAAATAATAATAATAATAATAATAATAATAATAATTTATTATATAATTTATTCTACATTTGTTTCCACAGTGGTTATCAAGCTTCTTACTTAAAATACACACGAATACAAAACTAATTCAAACGTTACCACAAGAATTAATTCTAAACCTCTGTTTTCTGTGGAGATATTTCTGTCGAAATAATGAAGGTCAGTTACCCGTCCTCGTTTTCTGTTTGTTTGATTCGAAGTTCATTATATGGTATATCTGAAAGCATTAACTGGTAAATCTTGCGTTACATTTTACGTTATAACTGGGAAACTTTCGTAAGAATTGTCAGTATATTGTAATAGTAACTCCTACCTTCATTTTTAAATTTAGTGAGAGAGAGAGAGAGAGAGAGAGAGAGAGCTGACGACATAATAAGCATGTGATTTTAAACATAAGTTGGAACAAAAGGGGAAAGCACAAAGAGAGAGAGAGAGGAGAGAGCGCTGACGACATCGAACAACAGAAATAAGCATGAGATTTTAAGCGTAAGCTGGGACAATGGAGGAAAGCATAGAGAGAGAGAGAGAGAGAGAGAGAGAGAGAAAACTGACACTGTATGAATGAGATTTTAAACTTATGTTGGGACAATGGAGGAAAATAGAGAGGGGGTAGGGTGGGGAATTGAGAGAGAGAGAGAGAGAGAGAGAGAGAGAGAGAGTCAGGCTGTCACAAGAGCAAGAATGGAAGGAGGGCAAAATCAGCAGCTGCCAAACGTCGTCACCCTTATGGTACCTCTGATTACAGATATTTTCTTAATAAGATCAATCGCATGAGAAGTGACTTACGGTGTCCAAATTCAGGAAATTCTAGGACCAGAGAGAAACAAATATGGAGGACACGAAATAATTCTAGTAATTCGAAATCGAAAATGAAAAAATTGTCAGAAAAATTTTTATTATTACGTTGAGTGAATAACTATTTTTTTTCTTTCACGTACTTCATGCGTCTTTTTCTACAGTTACTCACGTAAAGAAATATATCATTATTTCATATTTTCTTCGGAAATTGGCAGTGGAAGAGGGAATTTTCGGAATGCAATTCCAACGGCGTCTAGAACACTAAATGGAGCAGTGAATATATCAGCTTGAAGTAATATGTATTTTTTTCTTTTTTTTTTTTTTTTTTTTTTTTTTTTGTATTTTCAATACAATTGATTTTTCCGTTTTATTTTTTTTTACATTGTAAATCATAAAAACAGAATTTTGCCATTTCCTGTCAGGTTGACATGTTCTTATAAATAGGTGACTTGTTTTATGACATGAGGAGTTGACGTTAAACCAATGTTTCCTCGCTTAGTAACAACCCCTAACGGTATCGGTTGATTTTATTTAGCGTTGGCCTTTTCTCGATTCAATTTCGTTGTCGTTTTATATAGGAGTAGCTTTCCACTATGATTATATGAAAGTATTTTTTTGGAGTATATATATATATATATTATATATATATATATATATATATATATATATATAATAGATATATATATATACATATGTATATATATCATATAAATATATATTATTATATATATATAATATAATATATATATATAATATTTATAGTATGTAAAAATATAGATATATATATATAAATAAAATATATATATAATTATATATATATATATATATATACATGGAACATGAGATATAGATATATATATTAATATTATATATAAAGATATATATAATAATATTATATCGAAAAATAATTAACAAATACATATATAAAATACATATACATATAGTAATATTATATATATATATATACATATATACATATATATATAATACATTTATATCATATATAAAAATATATACATATATATAAATAAAGTGTTTATATATCATATATTATATATATATTATATATAAATAATACATATTTAATAATGGGCATATATATATAGTATAGATATATAGATATATATATATATATATATATATATATATATATATATATATAATCATAATAAATATTATGTGAACAAGTATGTAGATAAATACGATAAAATATATAGATGCATTGATTTACTTCAAGTATAGGTAATGTTAAATAATCTAAACCTAGAACGTATTCAATTACAACTTTTAAGTATCGCAAAACGTTCTTGCGATGAAAAGTGCTTAAACTTTCTACAATCATGCTTTGAAAGCATCATAAAAAACCATTTTTTTTATCTTATTTTTTTCCTGGCCTTGCGCAGGTCTTTTGCAATCAGCTATGAATCTTTGCCTTTTGTAGAACCAAAATCCCGCATCCTTTGGAAAACCTTGAAATTAAGTTCTCTTTAATACAAGTAAAAAATGCGCTGAAGTTTATTCGGCGCAATCGAGTTTTCTGGTCCAGCCGCTACAGCGTATAATCAAGGACACCGAAAATATATCTATCTTTCGGTGGTCTCTCCTTATAATACTGTATGAGCCAGGGCCCGGTTGTGGCCTGTCCTATATCGTTGCCAGATGCACGATTAAGGCTGACTTTAACCTTAGATTTTTAAAATATCTAATAAGGCTAGAGGGCTGCAATTTGGTATGTTTGATGAATGGAGTGTGGATGATCAACATACCAATTAGCAGCCCTCTGGCCTCAGTAGTTTTTAAGATCTGAGGGCGGATAGAAAAAAAGTGCGGACGGACAGAAGACAAAGCCGGCACAATAGATTTATTTTACAGAAAACTAAAAACTTTACAGTTGCAAATCCTAATATTCTGTTTATAACAAAAACCTTTCAGTCTGAAACTCAAACTTGAATTGATAAAGCAGGCTGATGACGCAGGTAAAACGACTTATTGATAACCAATAGAATTCATTAAACTTTTCCATTTCATTTGTAGATTGTCGAAATCTGGAAATTACTGACCGAAAATGAGGAGAGATCCTAAATATAAAACGGTTTTTATTATTTTTTTTTCTGGTAAATATAAAATTCTTGTAAGGAGATCGAATACAATAATTACTGGTTTATCAGGCATTCTAGAGTAAGCTGGCTATATGCCTGCCCTGGCTCGTGGGCGAGAACGGGCAAGGCGTCGGGCCCGCCGTGTTTGTCTTCAAGATAGAATGTTTTGTTTACGAATAAATCATGTAAATAGTGAGTCATTGAACAAAATTAACCAGTTATTAAAGACTATATCAGGAAAATGATATCCTACCGAAAAAAAGGGGTGAATGTCATAGAGATATAATTGAAGTTATGTCATAGTGATATAACTGAAGTGCTTGTGATCGTAGCTGAATATCGATTAAAAATGCCCGAAGGCCTTGATACAAAACTAGTTCGGTTTCTCAGAGAATTTTATCTCTCTTCTAGTATTATTTCGTTTGTTACCTTCGAAAAAGGGATTAATTTGTAATGGAATACCTCTCATATATATATATATATATATATATATATATATATATAAATATATATATATATATATATATAATAGATATATAGTATATATATATATATATATATACACACACACATATACAATATATATATATATATATATTATATATATATATATATATATATAATATATATATTTAGGAATACTTATATACTTACATATACATATGTGTGTGTTTGTATTACTGTCTTTATTGGATGTGATAAATTTAAGGTCATGAAATCTTGAGGAGAGAAATACATTTCATTTTCTTATTATGATCTTGTACGTAGATTTAGTCTCGCGAGAGAGAACAAAGCATAGTGTATCGCGCTGCCTCCCTGGACAAACATGGTGTTGCTTTGGGTGTGTGACAGTATCAATTATCTAGAGTAGCCTAGAGACGACTTTCATTCATATATGTGTGTGTATATATTCACCTAACCCGCTTCTTGCACTACACGCGGATCCTAACCTTTCAGAGTATGCAACCGCGCCGCCTCATTCTTCCACGTCATTTCCATAGTAAATTGGGAGACAAGCCCCCTCTTATTTGGCCCCTAATCGGCCGGATATGCAAGTAAGATACACAGTGAGGTTCTCATCGTTACAAGCAAAGGTGGCTTATAAGTGAATCATCATTATTTGAGGAAGGAATGCACTCGTATGGCATTGAGACAAACTGCGTGAAGCGTTGGCGATAACGAGGTCCCGGCGGCGTAGTAGGCCTCCGGAGTGAGCGTAGTATTTCGGCGTGACAGGTTGTCCTCCTGATGCCAGAGGTCCGCCTTTCCTGTGACCCCGAAGATTTCATCATCTGCAGAATCCACTCCCGAGGAAACCCATTTGAACTATGGCTGGACCACTCCCCTCCCCAACCTCCCCTTCCCCATACCCCCTCCTCCCCGCTGTCACTCCCTCCACAGCTCCCTGAATCTTCTTGCTGGATTGTAGGCACTCCAAGACATGTCCAGGGTCCTCTTAAAGTGTTTCCGGAGGACCTCTACCTCCTGTGTCCCTTCCCGGGAATTATCCGTCCCTCTCCGTCACCCGCCGTGTCCCCTCCGCCCTTAATATCATCCAACAACTCTCGCGCCCCTCCCCACCCTCCCCCCCCCCCCCCCCCAACGCCTCTCCCCCAGGTTTCCACACATACTCTCTCTCTCTCTCTCTCTCTCTCTCTCTCTCTCCACACACACACACACACACACACATCAGGAGACAAGGATGTAATGCAGCGTTTGACAGACAGAAAGCTAGACAGCCCGGGAAGGACCCCAGAGTTAACTACTCGCAATTGTGGCAGTGTTTAGGGAATTAAGAGTCTCTCTCTCTCTCTCTCTCTCTCTCTCTCTCTCTCTCTGAAGCGGAGGCAGTCAAATGTTCGTTTTGTGTTTTAATATCATATATGCGTTTTAATGGGTCTGGAAAACCTAATAGGATAAAACATGATTTTCGCTTAGCATAATGAGATGGGTGTTTATATATATATATAATACTCAAATGCGAGTGCGTAGTGAGTCGAAGGACTCTCTCTCTCTCTCTCTCTCTCTCTCTCTCTCTCTCTAGAAAAATGTCTTTTTCCCCACAAAAGATTTCAGACTTTTGATCCAGGTTTGATACCACACACAGCTCTTTTGTGTTTGGTGTGATTTTCTCATACCTGATTTTAGAAATTGCTTAAAAAGAATAAATGAACTTCTGTACACATTATTCCAGAAACTTAGTTTTTCTGCTTTCCAGCATGAAATATCATGGTAACTGTACGTACAGAATGTTTGAACATCTCTATTTCTTGGTGCCTAATTTCAATAACTTTTTTTTTCCTAACTTCAAAATTACATATTTCAGAAACTGACGTTTCCATCACTGTAATGTCCAGTGCCCAGTTTCATGTATTTAATTTACTTGATCTCATATCAGCTTTAAAAAAATATCTGGTCTAAAATAAAATAAAAAATCGCCGCTTATTCCAAGTATGGTTTTGCCTCCAAAAAACGACTTACCAGTATTTACAGGACACAGTTTCCTTGCGTCTTCAGCTGCGTATATTTCCCAAACAAGAACTGTTGATGACAATTAATTCTTGACATGATATAAGTCGGATCAACCTCATTATTTCTGGATTATGTCATCCCGAGAAATTTTCTCCTCCTCCTCCTCCTCCTCCTACTTCTTCTTCTTCTCGAGGAATATCCCAAGAGCTGATCTGATGCCACTAAGGGCGCTGATTACCAGAACCTCACTACCCGGAAAACATAAGATTCTGGAAAGACATATGCATTTGGGGGAAGGGGTTGGGTGGGAGGTAGACCTCTTGGTATTCTCAGTTTCGACGAAAGGTAACCTTAATTTTCTTATGTATATATTTATTTATTTATTTTTCTTCGTTTATTTATTTCATATTATACGTTGTCTTTATTTGACTAAGCTGTGAATGACTGAGTTTATCTTGGATTGTCCTCAAAACAAAATCTGTATATATACGTATATACATATATATATCTATCTATATTATATATATATATATATATATATATATATATATATATATATATATATATATATTCTAATAAAATTGTGCCAAATTTTTCATACGTAGAATTTGTCCAAGATTATGTCAACATTTCGAAAATTTCGTGAAGGTTGTTAAAAATTATGCAAAGTGAATTATGAATTAGTAACTTTAATGGCTACTTAATTCGTGGCTTTTGCGGTTATTCGCTTAGTAACCCCAAATATACTTTAGATATTAAAACGACTGACAGAAAAATATTTCCACATTTCCTTTGTGTAATCCTCTACGAGAAAAAGGGAAAATCTTTCCTCAAATATAATTTAATTATGCTGCCGAAAACACGTACGCATATTTATAAGGTAATTTCAGCAAAAAGAATATTCTCTCTCTCTCTCTCTCTCTCTCTCTCTCTCTCTCTCTCTCTCTCTCTCTCTCTCTCTCTTTTCTGCGAAATCTCGTACGATAAATCCATTATTTTCTAGACGCGTTCACGTTAGTGCACTTCGTGGATAAACGATGATAATGAGAGTAACAATACTATGTCAATAAACCA
>NC_061093.1:13610477-13627977 GCF_015104395.2 Macrobrachium nipponense | reverse complement strand
AATAAATTGGAGTAGTTTGTTCGGGAGTAAGCAGACATCTACTGGAATGTGACCGACATGATTTGTGTCGAAATTGGCCGCTGCTATTTAGTTTTAAGAGGTGGATGCGTCTGTTATCAACTGGGGAATGTTTTGGTTTTATTGTGAAAGCAGGAGTTTTGTGAAAGGGAAATTGATGAGATGGAATTTCATAGAAACTGATGGAGACAGTCTTTGCTTGCAAAACTTAGTGTTAAGGAAGTAATTTTTGAGACTGGTTGGTGCTTTGTGCTTGCTTTCAAGTGGAAGAGATGGCTCTAGTTGAAAATGATAACAATTTTAGTTTTCTTAAGAATTTTGAGACTTTTCTTTGGGTATTAAGGTACTGTTTGTGCAAGAAATCTCCTTCTGAGAAGCTAAGTGGTGCTGTTAATTATCATATAGTTTGTTCACTTGAAAGACAAGAGTTCGTCTCGTGTGTAGGATAGGGGGAGGAGATAAGGATTTATCGAAAGTTAAGACTAATGTCAGTATATAAGCAATTAGCTGTCAGATAATTTGACTAAAGCGAAAGGTTATTGACGTTCATATATAACAGATTAATTGTCTGCTTGACATTATTGAATTTATGGAAAAAGAACTTTAGGTGGAGTCAGCTTGATAATGTTAATGTTTATTCGCTAACACATGAAGTTGTATTTGCTTAAAGTTATTAACGTTCTTGAGAACTGAGTTGATAGTTTCCGACAAAAAGCGAAGAAACCTGTATTTGTTCCGACAAAAAGTGAAGGAACTTGTATTTGTTCCCACAAAAAGTGAAGCAACCTCTATTTGTCCCCACAAAAAGTGAAGGAACCTGTATTTGTTCCAACATAAAGTGAAGCAACCTGTATTTGTTCCGACATATAAGTGAAGGGACCTGCATTCGTCCCGAAAAAAATGAAGGAACCCGTACTTGTTCCAATTTGAGATTATTGTTGATCTTTCGAAAGTAAAGTCATGATGTGTTGATGTGATAATTGGTGTAATCTATTGAAAGGTAAAGATCGAGTATTAATAAGTTAAGAAGTTTCCGCATGAACACGGCTTTAATTTTTTTTTTTTTTTTTTTTTTTTTAGAAAAAGCTAGTCGTAGATGGATTGCCTGAATGTGGATAATCGAGCATGCGGTAGATGATCACTGTTTGTTTACCAGTCAGGGAAATCATATAGCAAAAGTATTATCGTATTTAAAATGGGAAAAATATATAAACAAAAACACATTTCATAACTTAAAAGTAGTTTGAAGATGTTGGATATATCTCTTTAGTCGAAAGTATAAGTAGGTTTTGGTTTTGTTTCATTTTATTACGACAAAATAAAGGAAAATATAATAATGTGTCTAACGTTTTGTTTTATCAGTAAATGTTTTATCAGTAAAGGTGGTGACGTCAGTAATGACGTTTGGGGAATAGGTATGTTGCAGGTTTCAGCAGATTATGAATTTTTCTTTAAAAAAATTAATTAAAACATTGAGATAATCGAGCTTTTATCAGTAAATTAACAAGGTCTTCTTATTACAAATGTAATGCAAATGATCTATGTATGAATGAGAGATATTCAGAAGAAATACAGGTGATGTTATTACAGGGTGATGTTATTACAAATATTATTATGCAAGTGATCTATTTATGAATGAGAGAGATTCAGAAGAAATAAAACGGGTGTTTTTATTACAGATGTTTTAAAAAATGATCTATTTATGAAAGACAGATATTCAGAAGAAATAAAGCAGGTGTTCTTATTACAGATGTTGTGCAAGTGATCTATGTATGAATGACAGACATTCAGAAGAAAGAGAAGGTGTTTTTATAACAAATGTAACGAAAAATTGCCTCTATCTGAGTGAGAGAGAAACAGAACTGAAACTGAAAGGACATGATGTCCATTAGAAAGTGAAATGTTGCCATACCTTTTTTTTATTTTTCAAAGTCTGGCGTTTGTTTGGAAATAAAGGCGGCAGTCTTTTATCCGAGAGAGGCGATGTTTGTTTTCGGAAGCAACAAATTTAATTAGAAAAACGCTATACATTTAGTTAAATCTGAGCGGATTTGTTTCCACCTTTGTTAGACGGAAAAAGAGGAGGGTTAAACACGGCGTGTTAGAAATTTCGACAATAAATATGACAGGGGTCCGGTTTTATGACGTTGCTTCAGTGCGCGTTTATTTCAATTATCTTTCAGCGCGTGCATCAGGCATACCTTTGCGAGATTTCTCTCTCTCTCTCTCTCTCTCTCTGGAAGGCCCAGAAGTGGGGTTGGGGGTTGGGGGAGGGTCACACTGTCAAAAAGGCTTTAATAGCTGCTTTTATCAACTGCTTTTAATAAGAAAGCGAAGATACGTCGCAATATTTAAGGGCATTACGCTATTGTTGGTTGGGGGGGGGGCGCTCGTAAAGGGGGCGTGGTGCAAGAGAAGAGGGCATAACCGTAAAAAAAGTCTCTAATCAACTGCTTTTAATAAGAATGCAAAGATACCACCGTAAAATTTATGGCATGACCGCCTTTTGTCAATACAAAGAGACCGTATATGATTAGTGCGAGGCTGATTCATATTTCAGTTACTTTAAACTTTGTTAAAAAAATAATAAGTCGCAATAAGATATAGTATATCACATTTTATTATAGGTACTGTTTTCTCTCTCTCTCTCTCTCTCTGGCTCTCTCTCTCTCTCTCTATATATATATATATATATATATATATATATATATATATATATATATATATATATATATATATATATATATATATATATATCTATATATATATGCGTTTGTCTGTAATAAAGAGAGCATCAATATTTTAAACAGTGCGAATGTGCGTATATCTCTTACCTAGGGAGGATAAAGAGAATTACGTGTTACATACGTTTGTCTTTTATTTACAGCTATAAATTACATTTAATGTTTATCATGAAATCTACTCAATCCAACCGGAAACACTTTTCCAGGAAGATAATATAGGGAGATCTGAATGGAAATTTGATTTCCGTAGGAATGTTATAGAATATAAACGCTTATCGTCAAGATATAAAAACCTTTTTTGTCAATGAGATTCACAGCTGGGAGAAGGAAAGTGAGAGAGAGAGAGAGAGAGAGAGAGAGAGAACCAGCAGAAAGCGCTTGAGACTAAGTCAAAGTTGGGAAAAATAAAGGAAGCTACGCTCACACACACACAATATCTATATATATATATATAAATATATATATACACACATATATATATATATATATATATAATATATATACACACACACAACTGGCAGAATATGCTTGAGATTTTAAGTGAATGTTGGGAAAATGAAGGAAGCCACACACACGCGCGCGCACACACACACACACACACAGAGAGAGAGAGAGAGAGAGAGAGAGAGAGAGAGAGAGAGAGAGAGAGAGTCGGCCGAATATACTTAAGATTTTAAGTCAAAGCAAGGGAATTATAGGAAACTCGTTACAAACACACACATAAAGAAACAGACAGACAGACAGACAGAAAGACAGCCAGACAGACAGAGAACCAACATATTTTTTTTATTCGGAGCATTTCGTGCACCGCCAGGTGTGATATCAGGCCCCGAATCTCATACCCCGAAATCAATCCAACCAATACCCATGTTCGTGCCCTCGATGGCATGCAAGCAATGTACATCAGTCTTTCTTGGATGTCCTGGCATGGATGACAACGCATAAATTTACCAAAACAGGGTCCTACGAATGAACGGTGTCTCGAATAAATAAATGATTTTTAACAGTCGAGACGCATCACGGCAGGTGAGAGAGAGATCACCAGGTGACTGTGACGTCTCTTAATGTCTCGTAATGTCTCGTAATCAGCGGTGCGTCCGAAGCCTCATGTGCACTTCCGAGATAAAGGTCGTATGATTTGGAGACGAATCAGCAAACGCACTGACATGAAGTCTCTCTCTTCCACGCCTTCTCCACCTCCTCCTCCTCCTCTTCCTCCACCTCCACCTCCACCTACACCTACACCCACCTCCACCTCCTCCCCCTCCTCCTCATTTTACTCTCCCCCACTCCTACTCCTCCCCCTCCTACTCCGCCTTCTCTTCCTCCTCGTCCGCTGCCTTTGTTTCCTCTTCCTCAGCCTCCTCCTCCTCTTCTTCCTCCTCCTCCTCCTCCTCCTCCTCCTCCTCCCATCCCTCCTCCTCTCCTCCCACCGACTGCCTGGCGAATGCTGGCTGGAACCTTCGGTGAAAAGATTATACATTCAGGGAATGTCATAAATTATCTTAATGCGACATATGCCACGCGATAGTGTCGAGAATTATCTCAGAACATAGGGTTTGGTTTCCTATATACTCTCTCTTCTGTAGCTTTGTGTGTGGTTGCGTTTGTGTGTGTGTGCGTGCGTGTGTGTGCGCGTGTGTGCGTGTGTGCACGCATGTGTGCGTGTGTGTGTTAGCTTTCTTCTCCTTTCAGATTTCTTTGATCGGTCTGGGATGGTTGGGCATCTTTTGGCTTAGAATTAACCCCTATTTGCATCTGCTCCTGGTGGGTAATTCCAAATAGCATTGTATTTCTTTAATAAAAGCAGAATTGAAACTTTCGTTATGATCAATGTATGTACATATATATAATATATATACTGTATATATATACACACACACTCACACACACACTCACACACACACACATATATATATACACATATATATATATATGTATATATATACACCCATACTTCTTTCAAATGAAAACCATATTCTTAATAAGCTTGATTTTCAAGTCGGTTGCCTCTGGGCTTATTCCATGTGAATAGGGTTCATCTTCTGAATAATATATATATATATATATATATATATATATATATATATATATATATATATACCCATAACTTGGGTACCTCCGTAGTGTTATCCTTCTAATGAATCATGGATGAAACCCTTATGCAGGAAACTTAACCCCCTCATATACTTACAGTGAATGCTCATCGTCAGTACGTTAAATCACTCTATGCATATCGCACTATTCACCTCTGTATGTTATGTACTCTCACACTTCCCGGCTATCAACCCCTTTTTATAATACCACCTTCAGACTATCTATCCAACCTTCTAAGATCTTCCTGTCTTCCTCCCTTCTAACCTTTGTGAATTACAGCAACTTTTTATCAGTGTTGTCGTCCATTCTTTCCGCATGACCTAACCAATCTCAAGACACTCTGACGGGTTCATCCTTTGACCTATGCTACCTATTTGACTTTTTACCCTTTCTTTTTACCCTTTCAGTTGTTCTTACGCCACATTTGCAAAGCGAACATTTCATCTTGACAGCTTCAATCTATTTCTCTATTGCATCTGACAAGTCAGTTTTCACTTCCATCAAGGAGAATAGGCTTAATAATATTTTACTACTGCTCTGGTAGTAGTTAGTCATATATATAGTTTGTGTGTGTAAGTGTACATGTATGTCGTCAGGTATGTATGTGTTTGTTTGTGTGTGCTCTATATGTCCAATTTAAGCATGGCTTATCAGATGGCTGGAGTTTGCATTCTTGCAATAATTGCGTGTCTTATATTTTCTCATTTCCTCCAAGACTGACAAAATAAACGGCTTGTCCATTACTGCAGCAAAAATTATTCTCTCTCTCTCTCTCTCTCTCTCTGCACTGCGCAGCTCCGCCGCTGTTCGTAGGGAAGCCTTGCAGTCGTCGTCAATCGCCTCCAATAAAGGCAATGAGCGATAAGTGGCAGGCGCTGATAAAGTAATTAGCAACTTATGTAAACCTGCTGTCAGCAGTCATCCCCTCTCTATCATTCCGTTTCGTCGTCTGGGCTAAAAGGAACTAAAGACATTCCAGTCGCTGAGGAGCGAAGGGAAATCGGGAATTATTGACATGGGGCCTGTTATTCAACCAGCGCTAAATGGCCGTGTGACAGCTTCCCCGGGTTCCGCTTGACAGCTGTTAGCGCCTCAGTCATCGGTCCAGTTAGTATATCATCAGACGGGTTTGGATATTCCGTAAAAGCAAAATGGTGGTGGGAGGATAAGCAGGTGGGCGAAAGGATAAGGATAAGGATAAGGATAAGGACTTGGGTGGCCAGGCTCTTTGCTGATTTATTCCCCGCACCGTTGGACTGGGGAACAGTCTCCCGGAAGACTTTGTACAATTGGAACTTCAAAAGTTCAAGCGACGATGTAGCGCATTGCTTCCGTCATACAATTCTCCTTTCCTTTAACGATTTAATTACGTTTGAATTATTTATTTAGTAATTTATTATCATTTTCCAATTTTAATACGTAATCTCTTCTTTCTGAGTTTCTCTTGACCTTTTGTTTCCTCTTTCTGATGAACACCCAGTTCTTTGGAAGCTTGAATCTCAAGTCATGGCTCCTGTGGGTTCGTTCCGTACGAATAGGCTTCATCTTCTAAATAATAATAACATAATAATAATAATAATAATAATAATAATAATAATAATAATAATAATAATAATAATATAATAATAATAATAATCTTCAACTATCTTCAGAAACGTATTTACTTACATGTTCTTGATTTTTGGTCTGCATCATCCTTGGCAAATTAACTAACCCCACCCACCCCCCTTTTACCCTCAAATGTTTAATGACCTTGACCTCCGTTTTTAGGGGTCAAATGCATATCTCTATACCATAAAACGAGATACTGTTCGAGTAACTTTCTGTTCTTTTTTTATACGACTCAAGTATGAAATTTTAGTTTAAATGAATCGACAAAGCTTTGCATAACAGTTTATAGAGAGCGCTTACAATTTGATATCTCCCCACCCACCAAGCCCCCTCAACTCCACCTCTCCCCTTCTCATCATCCCTACCCGGCCCCCAACATCTTTGAGAAAACTGTTTTCGAAGAATAAAAAAACGTCTGAAGGAAATCAAAGCGTTATCTATCGATTATACGTGACTGAAGACCGTGTTTTTTAAATACTGCTGTGATTTTTTTTTCATATAGCAGTTTTTAAAATTGGTTTTTACTCACGTAAAAACACTGCTGAGGTTGACCAGAGAATCTCATGATTATAATAACTACAAGTTGGACCTTTAAAACTTCCATGTCTGAACTGAATGTCGTGAAAACTAGCTTAGTTGAATTCTAGTAAACTGTTGTCAAGTCTTCATGATCTATTTATCTGGTTCTCGTTCATTTGGAGCTGTAATAGAGGACGCTCGTCTTGATTTTCTTTTCTCTTTATTTGAAACTTCGGGAAAATTGTTTGATGATAATTCAAGTCATCTGTAAAATCACTGAATATCTCAGGTGAATTGACACACCAGGTCCTACTGATTTGCGGGGTCTAATAAATAATTCAAACTGGCATTTCTCTCTCTCTCTCTCTCTCTCTCTCTCTCTCTCTCTCTCTCTCTCTCTCAGAAAAGATTCTTACCAGAGAGAGAGAGAGAGAGAGAGAGAGAGAGAGAGAGAGAGACTTCAAGCCCCAGGGACTTTTTTTCTTTTTTAATAAAGTGGTGCAGTTTTCATATCAGCAGTATCTTTAGACGAGTCATTGAAATGTCAAATTGTATGATGTATATATGTATGCATGTATGTATGTATATACCATTCGCCAATGAGCAGCTTCCGGTGCGCAATGTTCATACATAAGCATCCAGAAACTGCTCGATGGTTGTCACTCGGCCATCCCTCGAGTATCTACAGTCGTCTACAAACGCCTACCTGAAATGTATGGTAATTCAATCTTTCCGTAGAAACCATCTACAAACTTAAGAACAACAAGAATGAAAGACGCCTCCTTTATCTCGTTGATGACCTGTCATCTATTTGAAAATAGATTAACATCTATTATGTTAGTAGATGCGGGAAAATGGTTATTACTTGTTTCAGAGGGTTCGTCGACTTCAAAATACTCACAGAGCTAACTGGCAAACAATGCGTCGTTTTGATGTTGATGTTTGCATAAGTTTTAGAGGCAGTGTGTGAAAAGAGATCCAGCTGGCGGGAGAGAGAGAGACAGACAGAGAGACAGAGACAGAG
The DNA here is from genome assembly GCF_015104395.2 of Macrobrachium nipponense. Classification (NCBI taxonomy): domain Eukaryota; kingdom Metazoa; phylum Arthropoda; class Malacostraca; order Decapoda; family Palaemonidae; genus Macrobrachium; species Macrobrachium nipponense. The sequence continues at coordinate 13,619,964 of NC_061093.1, read as the reverse complement.
ACAGAGACAGAGAGAGAGGGGGGTTGACCAGGGAGGGGGGGAAAAGGCCGAGAAGAAAAAGAGAGAGGTGGGAGAGAGTGGGGGAAACGATAGAGAGCGAGAAGGAGGAAAAAGATAGAGAGAGGGGCGTAAGAGAGAGTGGGGAAAAAGAGAGAGAGGTCGGTAAAAAGAAAGAGCGAGAGGGGCGGAGGGAAAAGAAAGAGAGAGACACACAGAGAAAGAGAGAGAGGGGGAAAAGTAAGAGAGAGAGAGAGGAGATTTGATGAGAGAGAGAGAGAGAGAGGGGGGTGCCCGGGAAAGGAGAGAGAAAGAGAGAGGTGGAGAGAGTGGGGAAAGAGAGAGCGAGAAGGAGGAAAAAGATAGAGAGATGGGGTAAGAGAGAGTGGGGAAAAAGAGAGAGAGGGGTAAAAAGAAAGAGAGAGAGGGGTAAAAAGAAAGAGAAAGAGGGGGGAAAAGAAAGAGAGCCAGAGAGAGGAGAGAGGGGGAGTAAAGAGAGAGAGAGAGAGAGAGAGAGAGAGAGAGAGAGTGGGGAAAGAGAGAGAGCGAGAAGGGGGAAAAAGAGAGAGAGAGGGGAAAAAAGAAAGAGAGGGGGAAAAGAAAGAGAGAGAGACACACAGAGAAAGAGAGAGTGGGGGAAAAGTAAGAGAGACGAGAGGAGAGAAGAGAGAGAGAGGAGGGGCGGGGGGGAGAGTGGGGAAAGAGAGAGAGCGAGAGGGGGAAAAGAGAGAGAGATGGGGTAAGAGAGAAGTGGGGAAAAAAAGAGAGAGAGAAAAAGAAAAAAGAAAGAGAGGGGAAAAGGGGGAAAGAAAGAGCAGACACACATAGATGAGAGAGTGGGGGAAAAGTAAGAGAGAGAGAGAGAGAGAGAGAGAGAGAGGGGGGGGGGAGGGGAAAGAGAGAGAGCGAGAAGAGGGGATAAAAGAGAGAGATGGGGTAAGAGAGAGAGTGGGAAAAAAAGAGAGAGAGGGGTGAAAAGAAAGAGAGAGAGTGGGGGAAAAGAGAGAGAGAGAGAGAGAGAGAGAGAGAGAGAGAGAGAGAGAGAGAGATGGGGAGGGGGGAAAAGAGACAGACAGACGGACAGAGAATGAGAAATACGAACGTTTGTTATCTAGTCCTTTTGTTACAGCTGTCAAAAGAATTATTTTTCATCTTCATATCCAATCATTTCGCGGAAGTGACGTCATCCTGATGACCGGTTAGTGTACCTTTTATGGTGCGACATTTGTCGCTTCATTTTGTTATTATTTTTAGCAGTTATATTATGTTTCTTTGTCAGATATTTTCATTCTTTATCTTGTATATCAGGAGGAAAATGTTCCAACCAAAGTTTTCAAAATAGGAAATTTACAATAATAAATATATTCCAAGTCTGAATTTCCTAGGGTTATTGACCAGATATTCCATGATAATTTTTTCGCCATTATTTGAATATAATATTTAATATATTTCACAAAATTTTCATACAACAGAATGTATAGGAATTTGTATATATTCTAATTCTTTATTTCTTTAATTGTCAGATATCAATGATAACTTTCTAATAAGCTATGTAGTGTTTTCAGCGGCTATCATAATAAGGAATTTGTTAAAGCTTACACCATAAATCACGTATAAAATCATATCTTCACAAAATTTTCAATGTGCAAAATTTATGCAAATCTATATATTCAAGTTTCTTTCCCCAGAAGCTATTTTCCAGATTTCAGTGACCAATTGTTTACCAACAATATAATGTTTCACTCATTGTTCATAATTCAGAGTTGCAGTCTGCATTAATAATGCCTGTATTCTAAGTTTTTTCCCATAGTCATCTGTCAGCTAATAGTGGTAGTTTGCTTATCAATAATGCAACGTTTGAGCAAGTTTTTGTTGACGTAATGTTTTAACCATTTTTTTTTTTATATTAGAGAATATGTTAAGAGTCTACATTATAAACCATTATAATTCCTACATACCTCCATTAAATTTACCATATTTATTTTGGAATTAACACCAATAGTGTAATCTTTAATAAGGTTTAAATTATGTAATGTTACAATCAATTTTCTTATTGCAGAATATGTTGGAGCTTACTCATAAACCACGTGAAAAATCGACAGAGCTTACTTATAAAACACATCAAATCGATAAAGCTTCTCATAAACCAATTATAAAATCGATAGAGCTTACTCATAAATCACAAATAAAATCGAAAGAGCTTACTCGTGAACCACATAAAAATTAAAAAGGGTTACTTATAAACCGCATATAAAATCGATAGAGCTTACTCGTGAACCACATATAAAATCGATAGAGCTTACTCATAAACCACAAATAAATTCGATAGAGCTTTCTTATGAACCACATATAAAATCGATAAGGTTTATTCATAAACCACAAATAAGATCGATAGAGCTTACTCATCGCATGAACCACAAATAAAATCGATAGAGCCTACTCGTGAACCACTTGTAAAATCGATAGAGCTTACTCATAAACCACATGTAAAATCGATAGAGCTTGCTATAAACCACATATAAAATCATACATCGCTTCATAGAATTGCCATATTCATCGTGGAATTAACACCGAAACCTAATTCTAAACAAGTCTTGCACCATATCAATATACGTCACAACATCCGTGGTAGCTACTATTTCGTCATGATATAACCTCGTACAACCATATTATATTCCTTTTGAACAAACTCTTGAAATAATTACGGAGCGTCAGAGACACTCTCGGGAGAAACCAGAGTTTCTCTTCTCCTCTTGAAGCTGAAGCGGCTATCAACACTTCGTGACTTTTGCTGACAATCGCAGATTAAAGCCCCACCTGTGTGGGACAAGAAAAAGGAGGAAGACAAAAAAAATTGTAGAAAAAAAAAGTATTCGTGTTTTCCCCCCACGACATCACAAGTATATTTAGTTTCAGTCGTCCCGTATTATTTCTGGTGACAGTTTTCTTCGCTTATTCCATTCTGTCGGATGCGGGTTTTGACTCTTTACTTTATTCAGCCTTTTCTTATCTCGTCGTTGTTGCTGTATTATTATTAATTATTATTATTATTATTATTATTATTATTTATTATGATCAACAGGGTCACAAATTATATAAATTTAGCCGGCATTTTCTTGTCGGTAATATGGAATCTTAAGGAAATATCAAGAAATCACGTAAGAGAAAGGTGTGTATAGATAGACAGATAGATAGATAGATAGATAAAACTTTGATTTACTTCGTGATTAAAGGAAACCATATGTCTTTCGTATTGAAAACTACGGTCTTCATTCCTCGTGTACGATTGCCGGTAACACCCCCGTCCCCCCCAAGACACCGACTCCAATCTCTCTCTCTCTCTCTCTCTCTCTCTCTCTCTCTCTCTCTCTCTTGCGGTGTCTAGTGGTGCCTTGTGTTCCGACTGCTGCCTGTCACTTCAACATTTTCTGACATTTAGCGCGGTAGAGTAATGTCTTCGCTTGCCAATGTTGAACTTGAGGGAAACATATTTCAAACTGCCTTTGAACTTTAGACACATGAAAGGTAACCCTTTTTGCCATCTGGATAATCAGGGAATGGGTTGGCGGAATGGTGGCTAGCGTCGTGGCATGCCGCTCAGATGTCGCAAGTTCGTGCCCCTCTCCCAGGGCGATGAAAAATCACTGGTTCTGTATCACAAGCAGTTACTGCTACAGTGTGGGGTCTGCGGTTATGAGGTTGAAACCAACATTCTTTGGAAGCTTGAATTGCAAGTCAGTAGCCCTTTTGGTAGGCTTGTGTCATGTGAATAGGTTTCATCTAATGAAATGATAATGATAGATAAGATTCTCAAGCCGTAAATGGAATTAATCGAAAATTTTTACAATGCCATGTTGAATCTCATGAAATATCTCCCATTCTTCAATGACTTTAATTAAGCAATGAGCAGTGTTGAAATGTCAATTGGTGGCGTATACCCTGTAAAAATATTTACGCCAAACTTGCACTCTTTCCTATTCACAGATAATCTCAAGTTAATATATTTCGTAGAAAGTGACACATTCTTCCTTCTTTCTTATAATATTTGTAATATGTATTCATAATAAAAACATTACAAAATGCTCGTAGTAGCATGAATCTGAAAGTGAAGAAACAAATCCACAGCTATTAATATGTATATATATTTATTAAAGATAAAACTGTGCAGACAGCTTTCGGGATTGAATATGGGAACCGACAGATTCCCGAAAGCTCTCTGAACAATTTTTGCCGTTAAATATAAGTACATATAAGTGGCTGTGGATTTTTCTCCAATAGAAATATCTGTATCAGGCACGGACTCTGCTCTTCCTGAATATTCTCAAGCAAATATGTTTTGTAGATAGTAACATATTCTTCCTCCTTTATAGTAAAATTTGTAATATTCGTACTCTGCTATTCATGAATATTCTGGAGTAACTATATTCCGTGAAATGTAGCAAAACCTCCATTCTTTCTAAAAGCAAAATTAGAAAATCATAAAATATCACGGCAATAAAAGCAGTCCTGTCGGTCGCATGATCGCGGACTAGAACCCACATTCTCGTAGCCGACATCAAATTAAGAAATAGGTTTACCAATTCCCCTCTTTTCTTTGTCCAAATAAAGCGAGAACAAAGTACCCAGTCCTAAGGTGCGACTGCGAGCAGATCGCATGCAACAGCAATCTTGTAGTCAGTCAGTCACTGCTTGTCACACTGCAATTTGCCAGCTGCTGGTACTGCGGAGAAAAAAAAAAATACTTTATGAACGTGGGTCAGAAATAAAATAAAAAAAAAAAATAAGAGAATCGAGATTGCTCGCTCTGTGATGAAATCAACCGTAAATTCGCCAAATCATCAACATAATTCATGAAAGTCGTCGGCGGCGGCGTCTCGTCATTATGTCATTTCCCACGTCCTCCTGAAGGGGATGAGGGACGTCGCGGTTAAAAATAAGGAAAATGTTGCATTTGTAATTGCAAATCCGCCACAGGATATTATTCTCCCTCCTCCTCCCCCTCCTCCCCTTTCCTTTCCCTCCTCCTCCTCCTCCCCTTTTCTCCTTCTTTTCCTACCTTTTCTTACCTCCGCCTCTTCCTCGACTCCCCTCCTCCCCCTCCCCCCCATGTCTACTCTTCCTACCCTTGCTCCCCCCGCTTCTCGCCTCTCTTCCCTCCTCCCCCCTCCCCCTTCCCTCTCCCCCTCCCCCTCCCTCCTCTTCCTACCTTGCTTTTCTCCCCCTCTCTCTCTCCCCTCTCCCTCCCTTCCCCCTCCTCTCCCCTCCCCTCGTCCTCCCCCTCCCCTCCCCTCCTTCTTTTCCCCCACCCCTCCCCTTACCTCCCCTTCCATTCCCCTTCCCCCCTCCCTTTCCTTCTCCCCTCCCCTCCTCCTTTCCCGTTTCCCCCCTCCTCTTCCTACCCTCCGTCTCTTCTCCTCCTTCCTCTCCTCCTCCTCCTTCCCCTCTCCCCTCCTCATCCCTCTCCTTTCTTTTCCTTTCTTTCTTCCTCCTCCTACACCCTCCTCCTCCTACACCCTCATCCTCCTCCTCCCCTTATTTTTTTCCCCACACGGACAAATGCTAGTCGCCATGACAGTCCGGCAAACTGCATCTATGACAGTAAGAATGACGCATGACGGGTGTTACCGGTTCACAATATCACGGATAATGAACCCTAATTGGAAGGTGATGATGACAGTGATGATGATGCAAGTGGACCGGCTAAGGGCATCATTAGGGTATCATTACATCATGTCACACATCACTTTTCTGAAGGCTACGAGGCGCGAGATATGTCCTTCTGAGAGAGAGAGAGAGAGAGAGAGAGAGAGAGAGATAGAGAGAGAGAGAGAGTATCATCATCAAACTTCTCTCTCACTCTCTTTTAGAAGGATATATCTGAATGAGAGAGAGAGAGAGAGAGAGAGAGAGAGCGGGGGAAGGGGGAAGGAGGAAGCACAAGGTTCTCTCTTTTAGAAGGTCGTATTTGAGAGAGAGAGAGAGAGAGAGAGAGAGAGAGAGAGAGAGAGAGAGAGAGGGCGGGGTGTTTGGTGTTGATGGTGTACCTCTATCTCTCTCTATCTCTCTCTCTCTTTTTCACACACACACACACAAACAAATATGTCCTTCTAAGAGAGAGGTTGTGGTGTCCTTCTCTCTCTCTCTCTCTCTCACACACACACACACACACACACACACACACACACGCACACAATATGAGCGCAACTGTAGTAATGACGAAGTTAAACAAAGAGAAAATTAGGATCATGAATCAGCAATAAAAATGATGACGGGTTCTCATTTTAAACAGTACGCATTACCACAAATAAACATTTGAACTTTATGAACGCAATAACCGGATGCGTTCAGGTAATGTCTCAAGTCCTTTTGCTCCTTCGTCACCCTCTGGGGGTTAGGGAACGACCCCTTCTGCTGCTGCTTCTTGCAATGGTTTCCATAAAGCAACAACACTTACCAGTAATTTATCCGCAAAGGAAAAAGAAAAAGTCCAAAGTGTGTAATGTCTAAAAACACCAGTTCGTAGTGTATCGTCTACAAAAACAACCCTTGATTCTCAACCGGCAAAGGAAAAAGAGTTCGGAGTGCATAACGTATAACAAAGCTTGCTAATTTACCCCACCCCCCCACACCCCCGAGGAAGAGAAAAAGTTTTGAGCGCATAATGTATGCCAACAACACGATAATTTATCCGCAAAGGAAGAAAAAAAAATCGGATTACAGAATCTATAACAACAACAACTTAGTAAATTTATCCGCAAGAGAAGAAGAAAAAGCTTGGAATGCATGATTCATTACAACAACAATTGTTAATTTTTCTGCACAAAAAAAGTTCAGAGTGCATACGCCTTAACAACACTTGCTAATTTATCTGCAAAAGAAGGAAAAAAGTTCGGAGTGCATAATATATAACAACAACACATGCTAATTTATCTGCAAAAGAAGAAGGAAAAAGTTTGTAGTGCATAATCTATATCAACAACTCTAGCTAATTTACCTGCAAAAGAATGAAAAAAAAAATCGGAGTCATGATTCATAACAACAACACTAGGTAATTTATCCGAAAAGGAAGAAAACAATAAAGTTCGGATAAATAATTTATCCGCAAAAGAAAAAAAAGTTCGGAGTGCATAATCCATAACAACAATGCTTGGTAATTTATATGCAAAAGAAGGAAAAAGGTTCGGAATGCATAATCTATAATAACAAAGATTGGTAATTTATCCGCAAACGAGGAAGAAAAAGTTCAAAGTGCGTAATCCATAACAACATTCGGTGATTTTATTCCCAAAGGAAAAAGGAAAAAAGTTTGGAGTGCATAACCCATAACAACAGTTGCTAATTGATCTGCTAAAAAAGATAAACAAGTTCGGAGTGCATAATCATAACAACACCACTTGGTAATTATCCGCAAAGGAAAACAAAAACAAAATTCGGAGTGCATAATCTTGACGACCATATAAGTGACCATTATGGTATCAGTTTTTTGCAGTTACCCTTAGGGTTAATTTATTAGCTTGTAACTGGCTACTTCAATGGCAGCACCTCTTTTACTCTTGCTCAAATTTATTGTGCTTGATGAATCACCATTTTGGCTACCAGCATGTACGTACATGTGCTGTTACTGGGCGCCGGACTGATTGTTATATTATCGTCACAAATTTTTGAAATACATCATGGGAAATTACCATTATAAATAAACTTCCTGTTAGATGCGTTCTTCAACTTTATACAATTTTAAAAGTTTGTTTTGGGTATCGTCCACAATTAACGCGCTAAAGAGGGTTATACTTGCTCTAGAAGATAAGTGCAATAAAACTTTCTTCTCGTCAGAATTTAATATACTCTCTGGAATTTTTGTATATTCCTTATTATTATTATTATTATTATTATTATTATTATTATTATTATTATTATTATTAGTTATTATTATTATTATTACCTGGACTGTAAAATATCTGGCTTTTATATGAAATCAATATTATAATTTTTTTTTCATTTTTTTTTTTTTTTTTTTTGCATGAAAAATGCTCTATGCATTCTTCCTCCATTTGCATCCAGGGTTCAGCTGAGTCAAGGTCAACCCATTATAATTCCCTTGATCAGATTTTAGTGATGCTTCGCGCTATGAGACGATTCACAAATCCTACCACGTTTTTTACTCTGGCAAACATTATTGAGTAGCATCTTCATCAAATTACTGAAACTAAAGTAGGACGGGGATCCTAGATAACCGGTAGAGCGAAAAACTATCCCGCGCGCGATCCTATGGAATGTCCTGACCAGTGTCTTTCTGCCATTGCGGCTTCCCGCCTCCCCCCCCCCCCTTCATCCATCCCCCACCCATCCCCACCCCACCCTTTGACGATCTCCAATGATCAGCTATCTCTTTCAAATGATCAAATGATAAGCTTCATATAGCTTTATCTGGTCGCTGTGATCGCAACAGTGGCATCATATATATATATATATATATATATATATATATATATATATATATATATATATATATATATATATATATATTATATATGTGTGTGTGTGTGTGTTTTAGTATGTGTGTGTGTAATATATATATATATATATATATATATATATATATATATATATATATATATATATACATATATATATATATACATATATATATACATATATATATATACTATATATATATATATATATATATGTATATATATATATATATATATATAGTATATATATATATATATACATATGTATGTATATAATACATACATATATATATATATCTATATATATATATATATATATATATATATATATATATATATATATATATAAAATTTTTACCTTGGGGAGGCCATAGAGCACTCCGGTTTAGATCCAGATGTATATATATATATTGATATATCTACAATATATATTAATTATATATCTAATATATAACGCCATATCGTGTGCTCAGTCATTAGTAGAAGGATCCACAGTAATACTTTTGTTTATAAAGACGAAATATATGTTTACAAATACATTTCCTTTTATAAACAAGTATTACTGTGGATCCATATTTATTTATATATATATATATATATATATATATATATATATATGTATATATATATATATATATATAAATATACAATAATATATATATAATATAATATATATATATATATATATATATATATATAGTATATATATATACTATATATATATATATATATATATATATATATATGTATATGTATATATATATATATATATATATATATATATATATATTATATATATGTATATAATATATATATATATATATATATATATATATATACTATATATATATACTATATATATACTATATATATATATATATATATATATAATATATATATATATATATATATATATATATATATATATATATACAATATATATATAATATATATTTATATATATGTATATATATGTATATATAATAAATATCATACATGTTAGTGTTATATATGTATAT
>NC_061093.1:13585477-13605477 GCF_015104395.2 Macrobrachium nipponense | reverse complement strand
TCTTCTTCTTCTCTTCTTTCCTTTTCTAAACACTCACTTAAATTCTCGAGCATATTGCAGATTGTATTGGCTCTCTCTCTCTCTCTCTCTCTCTTCTTCTTCTTCTTCTTCTTCTCTTCTTCTTCTTCTTCTTCTCTTTTTTTTTTTTTTCTCTTCAAAAATTCTTCTTTCTTTTTTTTTTAGCTATTCACCACGTATTCTCTAGCATATTGCAGTGTATGGCTCTCTCTCTCTCTCTCTCTCTCGTAATGGTGCTGAAGTAGACATGGATTTAAAGGCCTCTACTCTGACAGCCCGTCCATCATAGTCCTTCAGGCTGATAAGTAAAGGAAGGACTGGCAAGGGGTGTCTAGGACTGCACGGAGTAGCCAGGAGTATGACGGCCCTGTGTATGGGTATTTAACCCATGTGTGAATGTCCCTGGGCACTCGAGCCATGACTGAACATGCTACTCCATTTTTCAGCAAAGGCCTCTCACTCCTCGTGGAACCGAACAGGCATCTTGCCAGAGTGAGATTTGTGCAGTACAGTGAGATAACTTGTGATTACATGAATGATAAGCATAAATATTCATTAGTGTTCTTTTATGCATGAGCATAAAGCAAGTCAATAATGCTCCGAAGAAACAATCGAGTTTCCTGTACACCGTATCATCGAGGCCACCGAAAACAGATCTATCTTTTGCTGGTCTCGGTATAATGCTGTATGAGCCGCGGCCCATACGATTATGGCTAAATTCACCCTTAAATAAAATAAAAACTACGGTGGCTAGAGGGCTGCAATTTGGTAGTTTCATGATTGGAGAGTGGGTGATCAACATACCAATTTGCAGTCCTCTAGCCTCGGAAGTTTTTAAGATCTGAGGACGGACAGAAAAAGCGCGGACAGATAAAAGTGCGGACGCTTGTCAGAACACAAAACATTAATACGTCTTGTGCAATTGCTTGAACTGGTTTCATCCGTAGTTAAATTTTTGGCAAAGAATTTAGGCTGAGATGTGGGTCTTTAAAATCCTGTGTGCCATTTTTAGGCCCTCTTAAGTAGTAGTATACTGTGAGACACAGACGACTTGCCAACATTTACTTAAAAGAAAAAAAGTTGGTGTCGTCATGAAGTAAGCCTTCCCTTAAAGTAACTTTATATGAGAGGGAATGTTTCGTTGATATAGCTACCTTTTTAGGAAAATAATGTACATAACAATCGTCTTACCAATATCTGAAATATTTGGGCCTGATGAGTTCTTCGTCTGTATTGATATTTGACTCCTATTTCACAAAGTACCGAGCGTGTCGACATAACTTTTGCTTTGTGAAGAAACTTTGGACTTGAGGGTAACGTAACAAACAAGTGTAAAATGCGTAATCAAGTTTTCTGTACGGCGTATTATCAAGGCCACCTAAAATATATCTATCTTTCGGTGGTCTCCGTATAATGCTGTATGAGCCGCGGCCCATGAAACTTTCAGCCACCGCCCGGTGGTGGCTTGCCCTGCAGTGTTGCCAGACGCACGATCATAGCTTATTTTAACCTTAAATAAAATAAAAACTACTGAGGCTAGTAGACTGAAATTTGGTATGTTTGGTGATTGGAGGGTGGATGATCAACATAACAATTTGCAACCTTCTAACCTCAGTAGTTTTTAAGCCCTGAGGGCGGACAGGGAAAGTGCGGACGTACAGACAAATAGCTACCTCAGTGGTTTCTTCCCGTAGGGGGGTTAGTGCCGTCAATGCACCTCATTCGGTGCAATGTAGGCATTACTTAAGGTTCTTTGCAGCGTCCCTTCGGCCCCTAGCTGCAACTACTTTGATTCCTTTTACTGTACTTCCGTTCATATTCGCTTTCTTCCATCTTACTTTTCACCCTCTCCTAACAATTGGTTCATAGTGCAACTGCGAGGCTTTCCTCCTGTTACATCTTTCAAACCTTTTCACTGTCAATTTCCGTTTCAGCGCTGAATGGCCTTAGTTGCCCCAGTGCTTGGCAGTATGCCTAAAATCTATGATTTTAGGCATACAGAAAACTAAAGATGAAGGCAAATTGGAATTACTATCATGAGTATGTGCCATACGTCATCACTTTTGCTTCTCCGAAATTTATCATCGTATGAAAATATGTCGGTTGGTGTCCGGGTCTGTACATATTCCGGAACTGTAACCGAGTTCCAGACCTTCCCTGAAAAAGCGGGACGCCATGTCTTGAAAACTGACCACAGAGTCTTCTTGAAAACAATCTTTATGTTTTCACACCCAAAATTGCTCTAAAAGTACTTCTTTTGAACTAACCTAACGCTCCCAGCCTAACCTAACTTAACCTAACCTAGGGGCATGACAAAAAAAACCGTGACTGGTGTAATACCTGTATATATCTCAGGAATTTGCTTCGTCCGGGTAGCATCAAACTTGTGGAGTTGATCACGGTGTTCAAACTACTAAATCTGCCATTAGGAATTTGGAGGCAATGCTTAGATGTTACAGTTCTTTTTTTTTCTCTCTCTCCAATTATTGAAACCGTATGTTAGACTTATTTGTGATTTTCCTTTTGTTTTCTTCCTTAATGCCGGCAAAATCTTCATCGATTCAATTCATATCATAGGATGATGGTTGGTTTTACTTAGGATTATGTTCATAGCTGTACACGCAGAATTTGTCGATGTTTATGGCAGTCCTGTCATACCAGTGGATGTTTAGATGTTTGTATCTGTACTCTAAGGTATTGTGGATTTTTATGGCACTGCCTGAGATTTTGTTGATTTCTCTCTGTGTCCTTGAGTGGCGTAACTTTTGCTTGTATATTACAGGTCTTCATAGGCAATAATGTAATAAAATGAAGAGTCTTGTGTTTCCTGAATATTTGTCGTATTTTCCTGCATATCTGCCGCGAAATTATTTACTACAGGCTAAGCCTAGTAACTGAATTGGTAGGGTACCTTAAGTAATATGTGCGTTCATGTATCCATACTATGTATGTACAGATACACACTATAATATATATATATAATATATATATATATATATATATATATATATATATATATATATATATATATATATATATCTATATATATATATATATATATGTAAACTGTGGTTAGGTATATACTCACACACAATATATACATTATATATATATATATATATATATATATATATATATATATATATATATATATAATATATGTATATATATATTGTGAATATTGCTTTTTTTGTTTCATTTTAAGCAAAAGCTGCAAGAAGTCGGGTACAATGCCTTCATTTTCACGTGAGCCAGATTGTATTTTGCCTATCAAACTCTTGAAGCACCGTCAGAGGAGGAGGAGGAATGAAGAACCCACATTTTCAGACATAATTAAAGCACACTCAGGAATAGAATGCAAAGCTTAATCTTGGGATCACGCGAAGACATTACTTTCGTGTTGATGTATTTTCCGATCACGTGGAGAAAGTGCATAAACTCACTCACTCTCTCTCTCTCTCTCTCTCTCTCTCTCTCTCTCTCTCTCTTCTCTCTCTCTCTCTCTCTCTACCTACCTACCTACCCCTTTACCCTCAGTTTGCGCCCATCAATCATGCAATGAACTTAAAGTACTCAAACTTGCTCGTGCGCATGCGCGCACACTTGGATACCTCGAGCGTTGACCCTTGTTGGTCACTTCCATCACTTGAAGATAAATGATAATTTACAGCTGTCTTGGTATTTATATAATATAAAAAAAAAAGGCCGGAGAGAGAGAGAGAGAGAGAGAGAGAGAGAGAGAGAGAGAGAGAGAGAGAGAGAGAGAGAGAGAGAGAGAGACTGATAATCTTACGGTTCATGCTTATAATAGTACTTGCATATTTCCTCTATAGCGGAGACGTTTTATACAATAAATCTGAAGCTTTATTATGCCATTAACTGCGATGTTTTATTGGAAAAAAGTTTCAGGTAGTTGTTCGACACAATAACATTGCTCTTAAAACCTTTGTCCTGTTTGCCAACTTGCTTCAGTGCTCACGTATAATTCATCATACCTGTTTAATATCCCGTCTCCGTGCTATTTGCTTATCAAAAAAAGGAAAAAAAAATCCAATACTATTGATGAAGACTCCCTCATATTTATAACCCGAAAGCGTGTTTGTGTGTAACTGTGCCAACGACTGTTGAATTGCACTCGTAAAAGTTAATTGCCTCGCCTTAATCCACGTAAGTTGACTTGGCTGTATTTTGTAATTGGGGATTTTTTTGAAACCTTTATTTTTATTGGTAATTTTCGTGATAATGTCTGTCTGTCGTGTGTCCCCGTTATCGAGTTTTCTCTTCTTAGTTCACTTTTCTTTTGTTACTACTACCACTTCCTCTCCTCCTCCTCCTACACCTTCCCGTCCTCCTCCTCCTCCTCCTCCTCCTCCTCCTCCTCCTCCCACAACTGTCAAGGTAAAAGTTGTCCACACTTAACCATTCGGTTGCTTTGGTCTCCAGTAAAGCATTATTTCACCGGTCTTGTCCACATATTAGGCCGAGTACAGAATGTCTGTCAAAAGTACTGTTCTACAAAACCTGTGCTGAAGAATTAAATGTCCTATTTAATGGAAAGTTTTACTTTAAAGGAATTTTTACTAGAAATAGTTCTTTATCATTTTTATTTTACTATTAAACTTGAGATATATAAGACATAAAACTTCCTAATATACTTTATTTAGACTCGCTTTAAATGGTATTGCATAGAAGCATATCTTAATATCTAGAGAGCAGAATTCAGACTGTACGTAATCATTAACTAAGGTATGCTGTTTGCACACTGCTTACTACATAGTACGCCAATTTTCTCGTTTACCTTAAATACCAATCAAAATTCATTAGCTTCTGCTATTTAGAGAAAAGTAATTCTTCCCGTCAGCAAAACGTAAGGCCAAAAGTTCTTCAAGGTATCAGATACACACAGAGGTATTCCCTTATTAATTTGTCTTCATAGTCTTGCAAAATCTTCGCAGCTGAAACTTCTGGGGAATAACTTTCTTTAAGGGGGTTGTGGTAGACAAGAACGCCATTGTTGTGGTTTGATGGCTATCTCCTACACCTCGCGACCACGAACGAAGATACTTTTGATTCCCATTTCTCCATTTTTACCTAGAAGCTGGGACTAGGAGTAGGAGCCTGCCTGGTGGATGCTGTTGACGAGATAAAACTCCGACGCGTGGTAGATGCAACAACAGCTTTCTTCAAGATTTCACTATCCCCACCAACATCACTGCCATCATCTTCACTATCCATCTTCTAAACCGCCTCTCTCTCTCTCTCTCTCTCTCTCTCTCTCTCTCTCTCTCTCTCTTCTTAGATTCATTATTAGACCATCAATCTCTCCATCGCTATCAACTCGGCTATCAGAGCGATGGTGAGGCATAGCATTGTCTCCGTCCAAGTCTTTAGCTTGTCATTATCTCTCCCATTACACTCAACCATCCTCGCTATCAGGGCTCCCATCAGTTCGCTGAGCTGGGCCATTGCAGCCTCTACATTCGTCTCTCGCAACATGCCTCCGCTGTCACTCACACTCAATGGCTTTATCAAAGCAGCAAGGTTTAAAGGAGGGGCGGAGACACAGCGCGAAATATTCAAAGGACTCGCGCACATACTGCATAGACTTCTTTCTTCTGGTTCCGTCCTCCGTCGATAAGATCAAGCAGCTGACTGTCAAGCTATCACTCTCTCTCTCTCTCTCTCTCTCTCTCTCTCTCTCTCTCTCTCTCTCTCAGAAAGTTTCAAATGAAATTATATTTCCTCTCTCTCTCTCATCTCTCTCTCTCCTCTCCTCTCTCTCTCTCTCTCAGAAAGTTTCAAATGGAATTATATTTCTCTCTCTCTCTCTCTCTCTCTCTCTCTCTCTCTCTCTCTCAGAAAGTTTCAAATGAAATTATATTCTCTCTCTCTCTCTCTCTCTCTCTCAGAAAGTTTCAAATGGAATTATATTCTCTCTCTCTCTCTCTCTCTCTCTCTCTCTCTCTCTCTCTCTCTCTGGAGAAAGTTTCAATGAAATTATATTCTCTCTCTCTCTCCCCTCATCTCTCTCTCCTTCCTCCCTCTCTCTCTCTCTCTCAGAAAGTTTCAAATAAAATTTATATTTCTCTCTCTCTCTCTCTTCTCTCTCTCTCTCTCTCTCTCCTCTCTTCTCTCTCTCTCAGAAAGTTTCAAATGAAATTATATTCTCTCTCTCTCTCTCTCTTTCTCTCATCTCTCTCTCTCTCTCTCTCAAAAAGTTTCCAAATGGAATTATATTCTCTCTCTCTCTCTCTCTCTCTCTCTCTCTCTCAGAAAAGTTTCAAATGGAATTATATTCTCTCTCTCTCTCTCTCCCCTCTTTGTCTCTCTCTCTCTCTCTCTCTCTCTCTCTCTCTCTCTAAGAAAAGCTCAGTTAGAATCTCTCTCTCTCTCTCTCTCTCTCTTGCTTGGTGAGACGTACCGCGTGAAGTCACAATAATCAACAGATATCACAAGTTTAACATACGACTAGAATTTGAGAAATATCTAGAAGTGTTCGTGAACTATCGGTGATAAGATTAGTGTGAAAATAGTAGGATAAAGCGTCTTCTAAGTTAGTTTATCAAGTGTAATACTATAAATCAGAACAAGATGGCAGTAAGTTCCAACTGCGGGAAGAGGTGGGCGTAATTTGGCGTGTTTAGCAAATTCGCAATACGATGAGGTAGCAGGAAGGGAACTGGCATTTCTCATCTATGAAATCAGCAACAGTCCTAACCAAAAAGATACAAAAGCATTCATAGATATATTAGAAGGATATAATCCTTCAAACTGGAACAAATCTAATGAAAACATCTTGAAAAATAATTGAAGAAGTTCCAAATAAAATCCAAGTGGTCAAGAGACTCATAAAGAAAATATACATAACCAACATATTCCGACAAAGAAAATGAATAAGGTGAATCTTGTGAATATCCTAATTGATGCATTAGGAAAAAGAATGCCAAAAGCATGCAAACTGTGTAAGGTTTGGTATAGCATAGTCAATCCACAAAAACCTAATCAGAAAAATGTGCTGCATGCAACATTCCGACCCATCCACAGTGTGCTGAGGTAATACAAGATTGAGAAAAGATATAAGAATTTTTTGTTCAACATGTCTATCATGGATAGACAATGTTATTAAATCAAGATTGAATGTACAAATAGTTGAGGATGAAGAAGAAGAGGAAGAGGAAGAAGAAGAACGAAAAGAAGAAGAGGAAAACGGAAGAGAAGTAAACAAAAAATGAAATGACAGAAAAAAATAAGGAAAAACGAAACAAAGAACAAGATAAAAGTATGGATGCAGAGATACTCATTGATACTACATATGAGGCAATAAAGCAGCATACCCACGAAGAAATAAATTACGATATGACAACAGAAAAGCAAATCCCGAAGAGGCTCTACCCAGATCTATACAATGACGGGAAAGAGGAAAAAATAGACAAGAAAGACAAAATCTGCAACCTTTTGAAAAGAGGGAATTGCAGATTTGGAGAAAGATGTTACTACAAACATCCTAAGATATGTCAAAACTATGAAATATATGGTAAAATGTGCATACTTAGATGGATATGGGGATGATTGCAGAGATCTGCATCCAAAAATATGTAAAAACCTAAAAGAAGGAAAAGGATGTAAGTTCGACAAAAAATGCAAATATATGCACCCTGTAGCCATGATCATAACTCAAATAAATAACCCAACCAAGTAATAAAATCCAAAATAAGAAAGAAACAAATAAAGAGGAGAAATCAAGAATATCAGGTAAAAGAGAAAACAAAAGCAAACCACCAATGAGATATGCAGAGGTGTCAGCAAAAAACTTTCAAAGCATCAGCTCCGAAATTCTACTCAAGAGATATACTGTATTTATTATGCAAGAGGATATTGCAGAAACGGAGAAAATTGCAGATTCAGACACAAAATGAATAATTATGATGAAGGAAGATCAAAATATATGGAAAAGTTGGATTTTTAATGTCAGAATTCTGGAAATGAAAAAAAGAACATCATACCAGAACAGGAAAGAGACATGGGAAAATCCTTATTACTACCAGTATTAAATGAAGGAGAAAAACACGCAAACCATCATAGTGATGAATACGCAGGGTTTAGTTACGAGTAACTCAAAAAGAAAAATAGAGTACTTAGAAGAACTAACCCAAAATGAAAAGAAAATAGATATAATGAATATAAGTGAAACCTGGTATTCCCAAGAGCTGGGAATGATGATCAAATAAAAGGGTTCCAAACTTATAGATCAGATAGAAAAAATAGGTAATCAAGGGGGGGGAACCGCAATATATGGGAAAGACAAAAACAAGGAAAAATATATGAGAAATCTAGTAACTCAGAATGTGAACTAATAGCGGTAGAATTTGAATCTGAAAAATTGATGAACATAGTAATATATAGACCCCCTAATACTAAAGAGTTTGACTTAATAATTGAAAAAATTGGATGATATATGTAGAAATCACCAAGGACTGGACTATTCTCCTATCTGGTGACTTCAACTTTCCTTTCGTAGATGGAAAGAACGAATAGGAGATGTGGGTTGTACTTATACATATAAAAAAGAGAGTAATAGTAGTGCAGAAGATAAGAGGCAATTTGAAAGCTATTAGATATGCTACTAGAATACAACATTCAACAAATAAATCACCTGCCAACAAGAAAAAAGGAAAATACTTTAGACCTAGTATTTGTGAACGAGATGACATTATGTTAAAGAAATAATAGTTTATAATGCGAGTTATTTCAGACCATAATGTCATAGAATTAACAGTTCATTCCAAAGCAAGTGAAAATAAGAGATAAGCAAGAAATGAAAAAAGTGGGAAGGATATGGAAAATACAACTTCTACAGTAAAAATATAAAATGGTCAGAAATTAATGAAGAATTAAACAAAGATTGGGATAACATTTTCGTAAGTGATGACATAAGGGTAAATACGGAGATATATATAAAATAGTTGGAGAAAATAGTGGAAAAATATATACCGAAGAAGAAAAGTAAACATCATTCATGCATACCAAGAGACAGAAGGATCTTGTTCCAGAAAATCAGAAGTGGAAAAAAAGGTCTTGCAAAAGAAAAAAATGCATGGAAAGTTATAGAACTAAAAAGTTAAGATAGAAAATGCAGAACAAAAGATTATACAATCAAAAGAAAATGAAAAACGGACTTGGAAGAAAAAACCCTATTAAATATCAAGCAAAACCCCAAACTATTATACTCATATGCGAAGAAGATGAATAAAAGAAGAATAGAAATAGGCCCTGCTGAGAATTGAAGGGAGATTAACGAATGAAAAAAAGGAAATTTGCAACATACTGCAGAACGATATAAGAGAGAATTCACCCCTAGAATAGTAATGAAGATAATGATATAGAAGTAAGGGATGAAAATAGTGAATAATATTTAAGCTGACATAGATATTAATGAAGCTGATATTGTGCAGGCTATTAATGAAATTAAAAATGGAGCTGCTGCAGGGCCTGATGGAATTCCTGCTATTTTGTTAAAGAAAGTAGTTCATTCTATCGCAAAGCCACTTGCAATATTAATTAAGACAAAGTGTAGATACAGACAAGATATATGATGAGCACAAATTAGCATATATTACCCCTACTTTCAAAAGTGGATCAAGACTAGAGGCAAGTAATTATAGGCCTGAGTCTAACATCACATATTATGAAAGATGAAAGGGTAATGAAGAAAAATATTATGAAAAACATATAAAAATAATTTAATAAAGGCAACATGGTTTCGTACCCGGAAAAAGTACACAAACCCAACTGTTAGTCCACCGTGAGAAACATCAAAAAACAAAATATGAAAGCGGAATGAAACAGATGTGGTTTATTTAGACTTTGCAAAAGCTTTTGATAAAGTAGACCATATATATTAGCGAAGAAAAATTAGAAAACACAATATCGTGGATAAAGTAGGAAAATGGTTAAAAGAATTTTTACACAACAGAAAAACAGATAGTTATTGCAAACGACGAGAAATCGGATGAAGCCAAGGTAATATCCGTGTGCCGCAAGGTACGGTGTTAGCTGCAATACTGTTTGTTATTATGATTGAAGACATAGACAATAATGTTAAGGATTCGGTTAGTGAGTAGTTTTGCAGATGACAGAATAAGTAGAGAAATTACTTGTGATGAAGATAGGAACGCTCTACAAAGAGCCTTAACCAAAAGTATATGATTGGGCAGAGGTAAATAGGATGGTATTTAACTCTGATAAATTTGAATCAATAAATTATGGAGACAGAGAAAGAAAGCTATATGCATATAATGGGACCTAATAATGAGACCATCACAAAATAAGGAAGCAGTTAAAGACCTTGGTGTGATGATGAATAGGAACATGTATGCAATGATCAAATAGCAACTCTGTTGGCAAAATGTAAAGCAAAAATGGGAATGTTGTTACGGCACTTCAAAACAAGAAAAGCTGAACACCATGATTATGCTTTATCAAAAAAATATGTCGTAGTCCACTTGAATATTGCAATATGATATGGTACCCACACTATCAAAAGGATATTGCCACAAATAGAGAGTGTACAAAGGTCCTTTACAGCTAGAATAGAAGAAGTTAAGGACCTAGACTACTGGGAAAGACTACAATTCTTCAAAAATTATATAGTCTAGAAAGGAGAAGAGAACGCTAACATGATAATTCAGGCATGGAAACAGATAGAAGGAATAGCAGAAAATATCATGGAAACTAAAAATATCAGAAAGAGCAAGCAGAGGTAGATTAATAGTGCCCAAAACTATACCAGGAAAAATAAGGAAAGCACACAGGACATTAATCCACTACGCACCAGCATCGATAATGCAGCGTCTATTCAATGCGTTGCCAGCTCATCTGAGGAATATATCAGGAGTGAGCGTAGATGTGTTTAAGAATAAGCCTCGACAAATATCTTAAAACTGCATCCCAGACCATCCAAGATTGGAAGATGCAAAAAATATACCGGGAAGATGTACTAGCAACTCTCTGGTTAGGACATTAGAGGTGCCTCACACTGAGGGACCTGGGGCAACCCGAACAAGATGTAAGGTCTGTAAGGTAAGGTCTGTAAGGTCTCTCTCTCTCTCAGAAAAGATTCAGATAGAATTCTCTTCTCTCTCTCTCTCTCTCTCTCTCTCTTCGCTCTCTCTCTCTCTCTCTCTGATTAAGATTCGAGTTTCATCTTTTTCCGTGAGCATGTGTGAAGTACGACGGTACCGGAACAGGGCTCTATTTGAGGTCCTTCCCTCCTAAGACACCGGCGGTCATTGTACAGCCCCCTCATTTATAGAGCAGTGATTGAGACGAATGTTTTGGTTGCCTCTATAGAGTGTGTACAGTGATCCATTCAAGACATGTGACGTACAGCGCGATTAAAAGACAATGGAGTTTTCTTTTCAGCCAGACAGCAGAGTAAAGATAAATGGAAATCAGTGAATAAAATTGTGCAGGAGTAATGGTAATTTTCTCCAGTAATGGATATTACACGTTTTTTACGAATGTGGCAAATATCTTACAAATTACTCTAGAATTTCTAGTTGTTTGGGAAATATTTTTTTCAAGTCATTACCTGTCAATCACCACTATTTTCACTATTATACTTCACTATACAACACGACTGAAAAATATTATTACATATTTTTTTTCCAATGTGACAGAAATCATACATGGTACACTAGAATTTAGATTCATGATATTGACTATTGTCTTTTGGTTTACTAACTTTCTCAACGCCAGGGGAATATTTTTTGTTGGTAAGAGTTCATACCGTCTATTGTCACAATTTTCAAACTTCGAGGTTCTATGCAACAAGACAAGCAGTAGCAAATGATTTGGATTAAAATTTAACATGCAAAACAGATAATGTCTCGACAGATAAAAACGATGCCTGGAACCTGCTTTCCCCTCTACGTATTTATAAGATTTTCAGTCGTTTTTTATATATATTTTCCTTCTTTACCCTTACCAATTTATATAATTTACTTAACACTTCGTCGCTGTCTGGAGAGACTTCTAAACTTCACATATTTTAGTCTATGGACATCTTTAGCTGTGTACGTCCTTGTACGTAAGTTCTGTGTTACGTACTCAAGATATGCATGTACGAATTTCATGTTGATTAATAATCGATTTTATTTAACATAAATTTCTGTATTCGTGTCCTTGCTATTACATGAAGCTTTCCCTCCAACGTTACCCACGGAAGTAGCTAAATACATTGAGATGAAGTTATTGTTGGTAATTGCATTCGCCAGATCCTTCCCTCCCGTCATTGTTTTTACATGTGACCAGAACATCAATGAGAGATCTTTGTTTCCATCCTTTATTTCTTTCGTTTTCACTCATCTTTATTTTTTTGTCTCTCTCCAATCTTGTTTTCGAGTAACTCTCAATATCACTGTTCTTCCCCTTTTCAGTTTTTTCTGTCTCTCATTCCCTCTCCTTCAGTATAGCCTCGCCTTTTTAAGCTGTCAGTCAGTCTCCCTCGTGACCCCAGTGTCTTCTTCCCCTGGCACCTCCTCCTCCTCCTCCTCCTCCTCCTCCTCCAGCGGACGTTGGATCTCGCAACTGACAGCCACAAATCACACCCTACTTGAAGTTGACCGCTTCGCATCCCTCCGCCCTCTTACTCCTCCTCCTCCTCCTCCTCCTCCTCCTCCTCCTCCTCCTCCTCCTTCTTCCACTCCTTCTTCCTCCTCTTCTTCCTCCTCCTTCAACCTTTGTCGCTTCTTAAGTCTTTAGCTCTCTCTCTCTCTCTCTCTCTCTCTCTCTATGCACTGTAATATTGTTATGACTTGTTATTCTTACGATGTTGCCGATGGTTTATAATATTCTACTTCGAATTTTACATTTTTGTTCAGCTGAAAAACTCAAGAATTTCACATATCATTAACTACACTGCCCTTTGCTAAGTAAAGCAAATCACGTGAGTTATTTCATTTAATCTTCTCTTATAATAGGAATAAGCCATCCACTGGGTCGAAACAAAATGCGAACGGGGTACTCGTAAGTAGTTAAAAATACCATTTGCTTTCGCCCTAAACTTTAAATCCCAAATTATGTCTAAATGAAAAGAAAAACATTAAGTTTATCTTTGCAAGATTAACGTTTCCACTCGAAATTGTTATTCAGATGCAACAAAATTATTCATACTATAAGCTGTTTAAGCAAAGAGTGATGTTGATAGATCTCTCTCTCTCTCTCTCTCTCTCTCTCTCTCTCTCTCTCTCTCTCTCACACACACAACCATCCTACAATGACAAACCCTCGACTTGAACTTGAAAAACCAAGCTAAAATCCAGTCGGTTCGACCCCATTATGATGACAACCTATTTTATATATATATTATATATATATATATATATATATATATATATAATATATATATATATATATATATATATATATATAATGGATATATATGATATATGTATATATATATATATATATATATATATATATATATACGTGTATATATATATATATATATATAATATATATATATATATATGTATATATATATATATATATATATATACTTATATATAATAGTTGATTCTGGCAACGATATAACCAGGCCACCTACCCACTCGTGGTTAAAGTCTCATGGGCTGCGGCTCATGCAGCATTATACCGAGACCACCGAAAGATAAGTCTACTTTTGTTGGCCTTGATTATACGCTGCACAGATAATGCCATTGCGCCGAAAAAACCTTTGGCTCATTTTTACTTTTTTTTTTTTTTGACGACTGGTTTCAATGAATACTGATGCTCATTTTATTTGTGATTATTCTTTTATTGTTAAGGTTATTTTTTTTTCTATCATCCAGTCTCTTCTTCATGTACTTACTAAACATTTGGAAGCTTGAATTTCAAGTCAGTGGCCTCTTTGGTGGGCTTGTTCATTATGAGTAAGTCTCATCTTCTGAATAATAATAATAATAATAATAATAATAATAATAATAATAATAATAATAATAATAATAATAATTTGAGCAAATTATTAGTATCTCTATTATTTACTGCTTTTGTTATCCTACTGCTACTACTACCACCTTAGTGCAACTATTAATACTTATATTAATACTGTAATCTTAAGACAATTATTACAGTACTATTATAAGCAGTAAAAGAAAGTAAACACCTTATTGCTTTTCTAGCACTACTATTATTGATGTTGGTACTATTAGTTATCATTAGTATCACTATCACTATTGTTATGAGAAATATAAGAAAATGAATTTAAGCCAAATAACAAAAGAAATCGACATCATTTGAGTGCAAACAGCAACCTAAGTATCAATAAGCACTTTCCATCTCTCCTACTCCTCCTCCCCTTCCCCCATCAGTACCTCCTCCTCCTCTCCTTCCCCCACCCCCTCCTACTCCCCTTCCTATATCCTTTCCTCCTCCTCCTCCCCCTCCTCCTCCTCCTCTTCTTCTTCTAAATACAAAGAGGGCGAGGCGACGCATCGCAAAACCAAAGGAGGTCATAGTTAAAACATCAGTCAATCTCGAGTTACTGACTATATATGTAATCATACATATATATATATATATATATATATATATATATACATACACACATATATATTGGTGCCATCTCTCTCTCTCTCTCTCTCTCTCTCTCTCTCTCTCTCTCTCTCCTCGAGCCTACTACTACTACTACTACTGCTGCTACTAATACAACGACTACTAGAACAATCCATCGCGGAAAATCATTTAGTGTGTGTCAGACTGTCCGTCCGTCTGCTCATCAATCCCTGCGGGTGCCTGGCGTCTGCGGAGGGAGTCTGTCTTTATCTCTCATTCTTCGCCGAGAGGCTCCGGCCAGTAACTCGAGATTGACTGATGTTTTAACTATGGCCTCCTTTGGTTTTGCCATGCGTCGCCTCGCCCTCTTTGTATTTAGAAGAAGAAGAAGAAGAAGAAGAGGAGGAGGAGGAGGAGGAGGAGGAGGAGGAGGAGGAGGGGATGTGGGAATGGGAGTAGGTGAGGTGGGGGAAGGGGGGGGAGGAAGGAGCGGGGATGGGGGAAGGGGAGGAAGGAGTAGGAGAGATGGAAAATGCTATTGATACTTAGGTTGCTGTTTGCACTCAAATGATGTCGATTTCTTTTGTTAATTGGCTTAAATTTATTTTCTTATATTTCTCATAATAATAGTGATAGTGATACTAATGATAACTAATAGTACCAACAACAATAATAGTAGTGCTAGAAAAGCAATAAGGTGTTTATTTTCTTTTACTGCTTATAATAGTACTGTAATAATTGTCTTAAGATTACAGTAATAATATAAGTATTAATAGATGCACTAAGGTGGTAGTAGTAGCAGTAGGATAACAAAAGCAGTAAATAATAGAAGAAATACTAATATTTGCTCAAATTATTATTATTATTATTATTATTATTATTATTATTATTATTATTATTATTATTCAGAAGATGAGACTTACTCATAATGAACAAGCCCACCAAAGAGGTCACTGACTTGAAATTCAAGCTTCCAAATGTTTAGTAAGTACATGAAGAAGAGATTGGATGTTAGAAAAAATATTAATCTTAACAATAAAAGAATAATCACAAATAAGATTAGCATCAGTATTCATTGAAACCAGCCGTAAAAAACAAAAACAAAAACAAAAAAGTAAAAATGAGCAGAAGGTTTTTTTTTCGGCGCATTGGAGTTTTCTGTACAGCGTGTAATCAAGGCCACAAAAAATAGATCTATCTTTCGGTGTGGTCTGTATAATGCTGCATAAACCCCAGCCCATGAGACTTTAATCACGGGTGGGTGGTGGCCTGGTTATATCGTTGCCAGACGCACTATTATGGCTAACATTAACCTTTTAAAAAAAATAGAAACTACTGAGGCTAGTGAGCTGCAATTTGGTATGTTTGATGAGTGGAGGGTGGATAATCAACATATCAATTTGCAGCCCTCTAGCCTCAGTAGTTTTTAAGATCTGAGGGCGGACAGAAAAGTACGGACAGACGGGCAAAACCGGCACAATGGTTTTCATTTCAGGAATATATAAATGCAAATTTCGCCACATACAGGAATAAGAAAAAGAGACAAAATTCAATTTCATTTCCTTAGATGCACGAAAATACGTGTCAGCTGTTCCTCCCTCCACTCGCCCACCTTCGTTGGTGTGTCTGTCTGCCTGTCTGTCTGTCTGGAAGTCTGTGGAGAACAATGCATCAGTCCCTGTCAGTTACTTTGTTTACTCAATACGAAACTTCCATCTTTTTCCTTTATTTTCGTTTTTATCCCCCATTCCTTCTCTTTTTCTTTATTTAATTCTCTTGATTTCTCGCTTTCTCTCTTCCTCCCACCCACTCCTTTTTTTTAAATTTACATCTTTCTCTCTCTCTCTCTCTCTCTCTCTCTCTCTCTCTCCTTTCATTCGCTTTCGTTCTTTCTCTTATTTTTTCCGGTCTATATGTGAGTTTCTCTCTCTCTTCTCTCTCTCTC
Source organism: Macrobrachium nipponense (assembly GCF_015104395.2). NCBI lineage: Eukaryota > Metazoa > Arthropoda > Malacostraca > Decapoda > Palaemonidae > Macrobrachium > Macrobrachium nipponense. The sequence goes on along the minus strand of NC_061093.1, from coordinate 13,588,961 downwards.
TCTCTCTCTCTCTCTCTCTCATCACTTCAACTCCTATTCCCATTTTTCTGGCCTTACTGTTAGTTCTGTGACTACGCTTCCATAAACTGTCTCTCTCTCTCTCTCCTTCTTCTTCTTCTTCTTCTTCTTCCGTTTGCTTCAATTCTTTGTATCGTTTCTCCGGCTTGTCTGTTACTTCAGTTACTTCGCTCCCATAAACTAACTCTCTCTCTCTCTCTATCTCTCTCGTAAACACTGCGACTCGGAGACAATAAATCTGTCAGTCCTCCAACGGATGACGGTAACGTGAGAGTAGCAGATTGTGGGGGGGATGGACTGAATAGATGTATTATTCTTAGTTATTCTTTTTGTTGCTTATTTTGACTCCTTTAGACTTTGTTTTCCCTTCCTTTTGACTTCCTCATGCTTTCTTTTTGCGTTTCTTTTCGGTCTGTTTCTTTATTAAATTATTTTTATTTATTCATTTATTTCTTGTTCTAGGTAACCATTCGTGTTCTTGATCTTTAGTTACTTGTCACCATGGACAGTAATTATTATTATTATTATTATTATTATTATTATTATTATTATTATTATTATATACGAGAGCCGAGACATTTGTGCATCTTTGAAGATACTGTATCTCACTAGCCTTGATTATAATAATACTAATTATAATAATAATATATTCGGTTCGTTATTTGGCGAGAATAGAGACGTTGTAAAACAATAATATTGCAGTTAGTATTTATTTGATAGTACCATGTGTTAATGTCCTGGTTTTCCATCTGTTGTTTATTACGTTCTTTGAAATGCCGGCAGGCATTTTATTTTTATAAAGATTTCTTCTCGGGAATCGAATATAATTTAGTGAGATTTGATGAGTGAGTAACTGGGTTTTTGGTGATTCACATAACATTCACCAGTTCCCTGATGCTTATGTCGTAGTATGTTTGTCTGTGCGGTTTTGAAATCTTATAAATTCTTGTTATTTTTCTGGTCGAGTAAGCTCGCACTAAATACTACTACTGTAATTCATGAATTGTTTTATGAGGCGTTGTTTCTCCTCCAGACTTTTAAGCGCTGTTTACAAACTCATCTCGAACAACAACAAACACAGCCGAGCTATCTTCGCATTGACTGTGAGTTGCTCTTGTACCGTCATGATGACCGTCGTGTCCGAACTTTGGCATTCGTGGCCATACTGTGACCAGCTTCGTGTTCGTCACATGTCTCGGAGGATCGTAGTGGGTAAAATCCTAAATCTCTCTCCCCCGACCCTCCACCCCGCCCCCCCCCCAACCCCATAACCCTTCCTCTCCATCTTTCCCAGTACACAACCTCAGTGCGCTACTACATGTTGTTAAGATTCAAGTCTTTTAACAATCGGGTCTGTTATTTACTGCCGAATCTGTGAAACACATTCTCCTTGGTGGAAGGGGAAGAGAGGGGAAGGAGGGTAGGGATGGGTTCCTCGGAAGGGTGTAAGGGGAAGGGATGGGGATGGGGGTGGGGGAGGGAAGAGGGAGGGATTGGTAGATGTGAAGCCTCTTTGTGTGCTGAACATTATCGCGAACATTATACGTGATGTAAAGGAATGATATTTCTGTTTTGTGCTTAACGTTGAGGTCTTTGTTCTCCCTCCCTCCCTCCCTCCCTCGTTTCCCCTGCCCTCCCTTCCCTTTCCTCCCTCCCTCCCCCTCGTCATTCCCTCCCTCTCTCTTAACTTTAAAAAGACTGACAGAGACCGAGTGTGATGGACGAGACGAGATTTGTGACACAGCTCTCTCTCTCTCTCTCTCTCTCTCTCTCTCTCTCTCTCTCTCTCTCTCTCTCTCTCATCTGCGTCTTGCTAATCTTTAAATACAAACTAGATAAAAAAAATACAGTTTACGCTACGTTCTTGTAGCAAATAACAATTAGCTATTATTGTGTTTGTGTATAGGTGCACAGGCCTCCTATCTACTCGAGAACTGTTTCGCTTACTAATTTATATCTTTGTCTATTTATCTATCAGTTTTATTGTTTACAGTTTTTTTTTTCTAAAAAACTGACCTATATTTTTCTGAATTTCCCATTATCCTCTGTAAACTCTTTCAAATGAACACAATGTTCTTTAGAAGCTTGAATATCAAGTCAATGGCTCCTGTAGGCTTGTCCCACGTGAATAAGAATTCATTTTCTACAAAATAATAATAATAATAATAATAATAATAATAATAATAATAATAATAATAATAATAATAATAATAATAATTACAGAGGAGTTAAAATAAAATAAATTATTATTATTTAAGGGGAGTTCGTTGAGTTACGAAGGAGAAGAAAAGTTTTTTTTTTCTTCTTTTTTTTAGTACTCATAACCTCATGCACCTTCAGGAGACTGAAGGGGATATAGTACCCAGGTCCTGCCTCGCCCCGACCATGCCATAAAAGTCCTCCTGAAGAGGTAATTGAAGTAATTGAATGACTTGGCCATATTATGCAGCTTTACACTTATATTTTCACCGATGAAGGAACTTGAGGAAACTCATCTTTTCTAGGCGAGATTGCCTGTTTATAAAGCTTGCCTTTACCCCATTGCCTCATTATTATCTAATAGCGTATTCTAATGATTTATGTACCATTCATTAGAACGTAAAATTTCATATAGAATATGTGAATTATACAGCTAAGGACGAGCGGCTTCCACTATTCTACCAAATTTTTGAAAATATGTTTTCCAACGTTGTTCTCCAACAACATTGGTCTCCAACATTGGTCTACAACGTTGTTCTTCTACTTTGTTCTTCAACATTGGTCTCCAAAACTGTTCTCCAGCATTTTTCTTCTGAAATGTTCTTCAACATTGGTCTTCAACAATATTCGCCAACATTGGTCTGCAACATTGTTTTTCGTCAGTTCTTCGACATTGGTGTCCAACATTATTTTTCAACATTGGTGTCCAACATTGTTTATCAAACATTGTTCTTCAACATTGTTCTCGAACGTTGTTCTTCAACACTGTTCTCCAAAATTGGTCGTCAAAATAGCTCTCCAGTTAGTCTCCAACATTGTTCTTCAACATTGCTATAGGGAAGACTTCAGCAAGTTATTAAGAATATTGAGCTGTCATCTTTGCTGAAATAGAATTGAACAGAAAGACTGAACAAAGCTGCAGTTCTAATGACATCCGATATCTTTAGATCGAAGAAGAAGAAGAAGAAGAAATCGCCAGTTCCTAGGATACTTTTAACGCGCGCGTCCTACGACGATCTGGCCCGAGAACGAAAAAAACAAAAACAAAAAAAAAACAAAAAGGAGATCTGTTTCTTGCGCACTTAGCGCTCGTTAAACGAGCATCCACACCAAACATCAGAACTACGAGCCAATTCCGTTAATGTATTTGACTCCGTTATCACACAAACAGCCCTGAGAGAGCAAGAGGACCCGATTGCCGAAACCCAGGCAATAGTTTTTTTTTTTTTCTTTCTTTCTTTTAAGTTTTATGAAAGGTTCTTTATGG
>NC_061093.1:13575477-13580477 GCF_015104395.2 Macrobrachium nipponense | reverse complement strand
GAACGACTGTGATGGGAAGGGATGGAGTGGAAAAGTGCGTGTAAGTGTCCAAATGGGGAACTGGGGAACGGCGGGGATGAGGATGGGTGGAAAAGAGCCGGTAATGGAGGGGTGGGAGTGGGAGAAGGAGTGGGAGAAGTAGTAGTAGTAGTAGTAGGGTGAGTTGAATTTGGGTATGGATGACCTCTCAAAACTCCTGAGAGAGTCGTCTTCGTCGACTGGGTTTGTGTCGAAAGTCAAAATTGCAAAGAAAATTTTCTTTAAATCTTTTATTTATTCAGATTTTTCATATATATATGTACATATGATATAAATATTATATATATATATATATATATATATATATATATATATATAAATATATATGTATATATATATATATATATATATATATATAAATATATATATATATATATATACATATATATATATATAATATATATATATATATATATATATATATATATTATATATATATATATATATATATATATATATATATTATATATATATATATATAAAGGTTTAGAAATTTTATATATTGGTGGGGGGGGGGGGGGCGCGATGCCGGAGGCGGGGGCGGGCTAGGGGTCCCGGTTGTTTGCAGGAAGGTGCCGGGGACTACATAAACTAAAGAAAAGTTGAGTGTATTGTGATCTCTATTTCTTTTCCTTTCAACCTAGTCATATTCATGGACATCATTTTAGCAAATATTGCAATACCGAAAATCGTTATTGCAATATAATTCGTTTGATTACATTACCAATTTACGTGAAATATGAGTATATTGTTTTGCGTTTTTTAAAACCCAATTGACCGTTATTATTATAATACTTTGGCAACTTATCAGGCAGCTTATTAAGCAACTTATTAGGCAGCCTATCAGGGAACATGTCAGGCAACTTATGAGGTAGATTATCAGGTAACTTATTGGGCAACTTATCAGGCAACTTATCAGGTAACTTATTGGGCAACTTATCAGGCAACTTATTAGGCAGCCTATCAGGCAACTAGTCAGGCAACTTATGAGGCAGATTATCAGGCATCTTATTAGGCAACTTATTAGGCAACGTATTAGGCAGCCTATCAGGCAACTTGTCAAGCAACTTATTAGGCAGATTATCAGGCAACTTACCAGGAAACTTGTGCATTTTTTCAAAGCCCATTGAAGGTTCTTTGAAGGTATCACACAGTATTGATGATTTAGTATTTGACAAATTATTATTATTATTATTATTATTATTATTATTATTATTATTATTATTATTATTATTATTATTATTATTATTATTATTATTATTATTATTATTCAATTTTTTGCAGTTTGTATAATGACGTATCCTATTGACTACGTCGTCATATTTTAATTTACTGAAATTTGAGTGTCATATTTCAAGTCAATCAAATTCTATGTCGTTTCACCTAATCACCCTCCACCCCCACCCCATTCCACCCTCCACCCCTTGAAAGAAGTATCATTACTTTAATTCTTATTCAAAATATTATTTATTGCCTTTAATTCACCAATTTATCAATATAAACTTTCATTATGATTTTTTTAACGTTTTGCTCTGTAGAACTTTAATTCAAAACCTGATTCAAAACCTGAAAAAAAAACTATCTTGATGAATGTTTAAACTCGCTACAAAATTCTTAAATTCGCTAGTTTTGAAACTTGTTACAAAATTTGTAAACCATAAAATTTTTTAAACTCTACAAAATATTTAAACTCGCTACGAAATTTTTCAAATCGCTAGAAACTGTTTAACTCGCTACAAAATTTGCGAACTCGCCACAAAATTTGACGTAGGACGTTCTAACCCGGGCAAATAATCCACTGATTGGCTTGAATGATCACCACACTGCTGCTTTCTCGGTAATGGCTCCTCAGTATGCAACTACGTATCAGCGGATACGTATAGTACACATCTCCTAATGGCTGTCACCTTAAAATAGCCGTGGCTGTTGAACCGCAAAGCAAATATGGCGAGGTACGATACGACCTGCATCAGCCGAGTCGCAACAGTTCGAGAGATCGTGAGGCTTGTGTTTAGTGACGGCCGCTGGAACGCCGTTGATTTTAGCCGAATAAAAGACAGTGTGTGCTCTCAAGAAGGGGATCTGTTTGCGTTCACCGGAGATTTACATAATTTCGCCCCGGCCAAATTCGGTTCCTCTCGTCGGTGTGCCGAAGTGTAGTTAGTTACGTCATGCGGGCTTGGACTGAGTGAAATGCGTGCATGGGTGTGTGCTTTTGTGCTTAGGCGTACTTGCATTGGTGTGTGTGTGTGTGTGTGTGTATGTGTGTTGTGTACATGGTCGTGTGTGTGTGTGTGTGTGTGTGTGTGTGTGCACTGTGCGTACATGGACTTGTGTGTACGTGTGGCCTCGCCATATGAAATAGGTAATGGAAATATTTAAACATATATGAATCTCGTACTACTTATGCTTGTAGATATCACCACCAATAACATTTGTATGACCCTGTAGGATTAAAAAAATATATTTTTATGGAACGCTTTGTTTTGCAAAGGACGTGTGAAGTAGTTCAATATGCCCTAGGTTACGTGAATGCACTAATAAACGAACCATTATATTTTTATTTTCATATTCAGATCTGTCAAATCTAGTTATGTTATGTGATGGAATATGCACCATTAACAATTTGCTTCACACACACGCATGCAACTTGTGTGTATATAATAAATATATATATATATATATATATATATATATATAATCTATATATATATATATATGTGTGTGTGTATATCATTTATAGATTAATACTTATAATATATATTATATACTCTATATTATTTATATAATTATATTATATACATGTTGTATGTGTGTCAGTGTGTACTGCTCATTGTTAGTGGTGTGTATATTTGATAATTACTTGATTATCGTTTTGTTGGAAGCCTAAAACAGAATTTTTTTTTTTTTTTTTTCTACACGTAAGCCAGGAATTAGTGTCAATAGCAGTTTGGTTTGTTTACTATGTGTAAGTAATCATGTATATTGATTATTACACATATTTAAAAATTTAATGTCGTACACGTCAGTGTCGAAGGTGTTGAACATTTGTTGTTCTAAATTATTTTGGTAAATTTTACCTATTCGCCCCAGCCCCTTCCACACCTACCCACCCACCCACCTTTCTTTGGGCATCCACAAATTGGAGAACTTAATTTATGTGGTATTCGTCTTCTGGTATCTTTAATATGCGTTCTTCAGTATGTTATCATATGTGTATAAAGAATTCTAATCCACTCTGGTTGGTCCCCTACCCGCCCCATTACCATCACTCCCCGATCTCCACCCCCGTCAGCATCATCCTCTCCTCCTCCACCCCCTCCCCTTCCCCTTCCCCTTCCCCTAACTCCTGTCGAATTTTTATATGTATATATAAAGCCTTCTAATCCACTTTAGTATCCCCCCAACCTTCTGCCCCTCCTCATCTCCATCCTCGTCAACAGCAACTCCCCACCCCTGTCCCACTTCCCCTTTACCCCTGTCCCTTCCACTTCCCCTTTCCCTCCCCCTCCCCCTGTCCCATGTCGCCGTCCCGTCCCGACTGCTCATCATCATCGTCATCTTCCTGGGGCTTTGGACTGTCTAAGTAACCCCGGGCCATGGTTTGGATCAAACTGTCAATCGGGCATCTTTATTGACCAATTACTAGAACGAGTTTCCCCCCACAAGTTCTTTTTAGATGTTCGACCTTCCACGCCCTCGGTCCGTCATAAGACCTGGCCACGTCCGAGTTCTTCTTCAGTAGATTTACTTTCGGTTTTGATTCGATGGCTAAGTTGGCCTGATGAGATTTTGCTTCTTGGGGGAAGGGAGAGAGAGAGAGAGAGAGAGAGAGAGAGAGAGAGAGAGAGAGATGTTTTGGGTACTTAAAACGCTTTTACAGATTAGTTGTAATCATCTTCAGTTTAAAAGAAGGTTATTTTCGAAAAGGGATTGGTTATTCTCTCTCTCTCTCTCTCTCTCTCTCTCTCTCTCTCTGAGTTTAAAAAACCTGGTTTCGAAAAGTGATAGTTAATCTCTCTCTCTCTCTCTCTCTCTCTCTCTCTCTCTCTCTCTCTCTCTGATGGACCGACCGTAAATACCTTGATAAAATCTGAAATATGCAGCGAGCGGTGGATTTTTGCCTTACTTTGACCGGTTTCTTCCTCGACGTATTTTCACTTTGTTTATGTATGAAAAATAACAGACTGTGCAATTAGCCTCGGACGCGAATACGCTCGAGAGGTTTTCCTATTTGGTGATAAAACATCTTGAATATTGGTCTTTATTGTGATGGAAGCTAAAAACCCACCCTTTTGTATGGTGGTATTACGGACTACCCAATCTGATTTACTGCTTGTTTAGAAGCTTTGGAATATATAAAAGTATAAAGCTTTTCTTACGGTCAGGCCAGTGTGCCTGTGTTTTTTTTATGATATTCAGAGTGATTTTGAGAGTAAATGTGGCTGAGATCCATCTGTTCTCTGTTGATCCTCAAATATCTCCCAAAATATACAACTTTAAGGATCTAATAACCTAATAAATAATTTTCAAATGAAGAGTGATGAAGTTGATGTTCTGGCTCTCTCTCTCTCTCTCTCTCTCTCTCTCTCTCTCTCTCTATATATATATATATATATATATATATATATATATATATATATATATATATGACTGGTAAAATGTTCTGTTATAACAGAATTCCATCTAATAAAAGGAGCCCATAAAAACACCAAAATATAGAAAGAAAAATACTATATTCAGAGACTGCTGTCTCCCTCTTCAGGTAGATGAATGAGAAAATCTTGTCGATGACATCTGAATCCCATGCTCCTTTTGAGATGTTCAATACCTGCATCTGTTTAATCATGGCCGATTCCATCATTATCAGCGGAAGTGACCTAAATTGGCTTACCTGTGGATGGACCTCTTTTCTGTAACTTTTCTCATTCATCTACCTGAAGAGGGAGACAGCAGTCTCT
>NC_061093.1:13525477-13570477 GCF_015104395.2 Macrobrachium nipponense | reverse complement strand
GCCTCTAACTGCATCCCCTTACATTCTTTTTACTGTACCTCCTTTCTTATTCTTTTTCTTCGATCTTACTTTCCACCCTCTCCTAACAGTTATTTTATAGTGAAACTGCTAGGTTTTCCTCCTGCTACACCTTTCAAACCATTTTACTGTCAACTTCCGTCTCAGCGCTGAATGATCTCATGCGTCCCATCGCTTGGCCTCTGGCCTAAATTCTATTCTATTCTATATTTTGGTTATGAATTACGTTGCTTTTCGCTTACTTGGGGAGTAATCCTACAAATTACTTTGTTGCTATTGTTGTTCTGGCTGTCGTTGTTCTTGTTGGGGGTGGGGGTAGAAAAGCCCTGGAAAGGTCTGAAAAATTTGTTTCACATTGAGTTAAAGATGCAGGAATTAGAGGATAGGGTATTTATGATTTATTTATTATAATGAAAATGTAAAAAACAGATAATGTGCATGTTAAACAGTACAGAACAATGATTTTGATAAAATATAGCGTATATCTTCGTTGGTGAAACAATGCTCTATTTGACCGTAGATATTGGTATGCCCCCCAGAGTAAGCTGCAGGGCGGGTCACGCCTTGATCTATTTATATTTTGACTTGCTGAACTCCTTGACGTGCTGGGAATGTCCCCTTCATTTTCACGTGCATCGAATCACGTTTTCCCTCAGTTTTTCCTACCTACAAAGTGTTGTCTCCCTTTACTTTCCTTCTTTCTTTCTTAGTTCTGGATGATGGAGGTAGTCGTTCATTTCTCGAGATTTTACATGTTCGAATTATTATTCATTCTTGGTCATATGGTTCTAGACCCATTTCCCCAAATTTATCAGTTGCCAGAGGACGAGTGAGTTGAGGTTGCTAAACATTCGTATCTAAAAAGCGGTTACCACTGATTTATAATCTTCCCCTCTTATATAAATCTGTGCAGTTTATTCTTCAGTTAATCAAATGTTCTTAACACGGCCATCATATTATGTAAATGAAATCATCGGTATTAATATTTCACAAATACTTTTTATCATACTTATTTACTTGTTCCGTATTTCATAGAAAGCTAAAACCTACATTCCTTTCCTTGTAAGTTAGGCAAATTAGTTTTGTAGGCGCCGAGTTTATCATTGTAGATGATATAGAAAAGGTTACCTATTTTTTTAGAACAGTTGATAAATTCCTAATTTTATAGGAGAATCTTTGCGCCTATGTATGTTTACTGCAAACTTCACTAGCATACGGATTATGGCCGATCCAATTTAGCATTTATGTGAGAATTCAAGATATAGCTGAAAAAGAAAAAAAAAAAGTTTGTTCAGTGTTGGTTTCAGTTATAACCATTAATTAATGCGGGTCTCTCTCTCTCTCTCTCTCTCTCTCTCTCTCTCTCTCTCTCTCTCTCTCAGAAAAGTTTCAAATAGAATTCTCTCTCTCCCAGAGAAGTTTCAAATAGTTATCTCTCTCTCTCTCTTCTCTCTCTCTCTCTCTCTCTCTCTCTCTCTCTCTCAGAGAAATTTCAAAAACAAATAGTTCTCTCTCTCTCTCTCTATCTCTCAGTTTCGTCTCTCTCTCTCTCTCTCTCTCTCTCTCTCTCTCTCTCAAGACTGCGAGGGCCTAACTTGCCAGTGTTTATCATCTTGTCATTCATCTTAATTACGTCGGTTACTTTCAAACATGACTTTAGTCTCATTGTTGCTTTTTACTTGGTCATCGTTGTCGCTCTCTCTCTCTCTCTCTCTCTCTCTCTCTCTCTTTTGAGCCTTTGTGTATTATATATCCTAGTGTTGAAGATGTTCCTCTCTCTCTCTGTTCCTTTGCGTACATATATACAAGCGTTGATGTTGCTGTTATTAGCTCAGTCGTGTCACGCCAGGCATTATCATCTTTGTGAGGTCTATGCTCTTTGCCCTAGATACCTCCAAACCTATTTTCATTTTCTTTATCTTCAGATTATTCAATAAAAGCGTTTGGTATTTGTTCACATCCTCGTCTTACTTCTTCCTAATGAACATCATAAATAATAATAATAATAATAATAATAATAATAATAATAATAATAATAATGCTCTTCGGCAGTCTTGCATTACCTGCCAGACGCCGACATCGTTGTTCGGGGGTGAGCGAATCCCCTGGATTGGGCAGGACGGTGACTCTGTCAGTCTCTTCCAAGTTGTATCGTTTTCTACCTTTTATTTCCCATTGAATGACATGATCCTGTATTCTGTAATAGTCTGGTTTGTCTCTTTCGGTATATGAGACGGTCCTGGCTTTGTAGTTGAAGGGGAGAGAGAGAGAGTCCCAGTTTTGTAGGTAGAGAGAGAGAGAGAGAGAGAGAGAGAGAGAGAGAGAGAGAGAGAGTTTTATAGTTAAAGGCGAGAGAGAGAGAGAGAGGGGGGGGAGGGTTTCCCGGTTTTGTAGGTAAGGACGAGAGTGAGGTAGAGAGAGAGAGAGAGAGAGAGAGAGAGAGAGAATTATTCAAAGTTTCGTAGGTAAGAGAGAGAGAGAGAGAGAGAGAGAGAGAGAGAGAGAGAGAGTGTGTTACAGATGTGGGTTTTCAGCAGCTTTCAACAGACCTTAACAGCCTGATGTTCGGTCTGGGGTAGGCAATTGGTCAGTTTATAGCAGGTGAGACAGAAATTGACCATGCCCCAAATTTCGTGGCTTCGTGTTGCCTCCGGTCTTTCGAGTAGCTTCTAAAATGGCTCCTCTGAGCCAGGTGTGAGCTTAAGAGCCTGTTGCAGTAAAGCTTGTGAAAAAGCTACGAGTCCTTTTGATTTAGTTTACTTATTTGCATTGACTTCCAGATTGAAGTGGCCTTCCTCTTTAATTTTATATTTATAGTTGGATGAATCTTCGTATATATTTTCGTTTATTCATATGGGCCTACTGGTCTATGGGATTTTTTGTAGTTAATGGCCTTTAATGTTTTTCTAAGAAAATTAATAATAATAATAATAATAATAAGTTTTAGGCAAGCAAGCTTAGCCAACCAAGTTTACTTGAACTGTCTTCATTTACTTTTCTACTCATTATTACACTTCGAGGTAACGTTATTTATTTTTACTATTACTGAGAATTTTTTTTTATGAAACCTATAATCTTTCTTTTTCACAGAAAGGTTTCTCTAAGTATCGAGGATTAATCCTTCTGTTTTATGAAAATTTAGATTTTTCTACATCAGTAATTTAAAGCCTTTTTTTGGGTACCACAACCAGCCATCTTGCGAGTTACATTCAGGGTTGTAGTGTTTTCGTTCTGTAATTGAAATCTCGGTTTATATATATATATATATATATATATATATATATATATATATATATATACATATATATATATACTATATATATATATGTGTGTGTGTGTGTGTGTGTGTGTGTGTGTGTGTGTGTTTATCTACTAAGTAAAGGACATTGAACGTCGAAAGATCTTGCGGAAACTTCCGTTGTTTATTTTTCCTTTGTTGCTTATACCTTTATATATATATATATATATATATATATATATATATATATATATATATATATATATATATATATATATATATACATAAATATTTACACACCTATGGAAATTTGAAATATCCCGGAAAACTCAATCATATATATATATATATATATATATATATATATATATATATATATATATATATATATATATATATATATACATATATACAACCTATGGAAATTTGAAATATCGATACTCATCATATATATATATATATATATATATCTATATATATATATATATATATATATATATATATATATATATAGTGTGTGTATATATTAACAATATAGATCCTAAGCATGTCGAATTAAACACTCGTACTCCGCGAAAACGTATAGACTCGTACATCTAGTACGGTATTTACACCCGTATGTGTGTAAAAACAAACACACACGCAGTTCCGCTAAGCATTTTTCTACCTTTTTCAGCATTCCCTATTCCAATTTGAAGTCTTGTTCATCATTCTTATCATAATCCTGCTTCATAAGGTAAAGGTGTAATAGCAATAAAGTGAATTAAGAGCAAAATTACATTAATTCTTAATTCATTTTTCCATTTTTTTTGCACTAAGAATGTTATAAGTGTCGTTTTATCACCATATTCTTTGCATTACTATCAGATTTATTTCATTTAATCTTTTTTGTGTTGCAGTTAGATTGCAATCAGTACGCTTTTATTACCTCATTCTTTGCATAACTTAGCTTTACTTTTATTTTGTGTTGCTGTAAGATTGTAATCAGTACCCTTTTATTACCATATTCTTCGCATAAGTTTCTGCTTTGCTTTTATTTTTCATTTTCATGTTGCATTAAGATTGCAATCAGTACCTTTTTATCACGACATTCTTTGCATTACCATCAGTTATTTAATCTCATCTTTTTGTGTTTCAGTAAGATTGCAAGCAGTACCTTTTTATCACCATATTCTTTGCATAACTTGCAGCTTTACTTTTATTTCGCCATTTTCATGTTGCTGTTAGATTGCAACCAGTACCTTTTTATCACCATATTCTTTGAATAGCTTTCAGCTTTCCTTTTATTTTATCATTTTCATGCTGTAGTAAGATTGCAATCGGTACCTTTTTATCACCATATTCTTTGAATAACTTTCAGCTTTCCTTTTATTTTATCATTTTCATGCTGTAGTAAGATTGTAACCATACCTTTTTATCACCATTTGAATAACTTCAGCTTTCCTTTATTTTATCTTTTCATGCTGTAGTAAGATTCTGCAACCAGTACTTTTTTATCACCATAAGTTCTTTGAATAACTTTCAGCTTTCCTTTTATTTTATCATTTTCATGCTGAGTAAGATGCAATCGGGTACCTTTTTATCACCATATTCTTTGAACTAACTTTCAGCTTTCCTTTATTTATCATTGTTCATGCTGTAGTAAGATTGTAACCAGTACCTTTTTATCACCATATTCTTTGAATAACTTTCAGCTTTCCTTTTATTTTATCCTTTTCATGCTGTAGTAAGATTGCAACCAGTACCTTTTTATCACCATATTCTTTGAATAACTTTCAGCTTTCCTTTTATTTTATCATTTTCATGCTGTAGTAAGATTGTAACCAGTACCTTTTTATCACCATATTCTTTGAATAACTTTCAGCTTTCCTTTTATTTTATCATTTTCATGCTGTAGTAAGATTGTAACCAGTACCTTTTTATCACCATATTCTTTGAATAACTTTCAGCTTTCCTTTTATTTTATCATTTTCATGCTGTAGTAAGATTGCAATCGGTACCTTTTTATCACCACTTTCTTTGCATTGCCTTAAGCTTTACTTTTTTTTATCATGTTCACGTAGCAGTAAGATTGCAACCAGTACCTTTTTATCACCATATTCTTTTCATAACTTTCAGCCTTACTTCTACTTTATTGTTTTGTTGCGGAAAGACTGCAGTCAGTACCTTTTATTAACCTTATTCTTTGCATGCATAACTTTCAGCTTTACTTTTATTTTATTTTGATGTTGCAGTAAGATTGCGACCAGTACCTTTTTATTATCATATTCTTTGCATTACTATCAGGTTTATTTCATATATGCAGTAAGATTGCCATCAGTAACTATCACCATCTTCTTTGCATAACTTTCACCTTTTCGTTTACATTATCAGTTTCATGTTGTAATAAGATTGCAATAAGTACCTTTTTATCATCATTTTCTTTGCATTACCATCAGACCTATTTCATTTTATCTTTTTGTGTTGCAGTAAGATTACAATCAGTACCTTTTTGTCACCATAGTTTTTGCATAACTTTGTTTTCTTTATTTTATCATTTTCATGTCGCAGTTAGATTGCAATCAGTACCTTTTTATTACACTATTCTTTGTATACCTTCGAGTTTACTTTGATGTTGCAGTAAGATTGCGATTATTACCATTTTATCACCACATATTTTGCATCAGTTCCAGATTTCTTTTATTCTATCTTTTTCGTGTTGTGGTAAGCAATCAGTACCTTTTTATCAGCCTATTCTTTGCATTACATCCAGATTAATTCATTTTTCATGTAGAAGACTGCGATCAGTAACTTTTTTATTACCATATTCTTTGCATTACCTTCAGCTTTTATTTTATCATTTTTATGTTGCAGTAAGAATGCAACCTGTACCTTATTCCCTTCATAACTTTCAGCTTTACTTTTATTTCATTATTTTTGTTACAGAAAGATTGCAATCAGTACCTTTTCATCACCATATTCTTTGCATAACTTCAGCTTTACTTTTAATTTATCATTTTCATGTTTCAGTAAGATTGCAACCAGTACCTTTTTATCACCAGTCTTTGTATAACTGTATTTTTATTTTATCATTTTCATGTTGCAGCTAGATTACAATCAGTAACTTTTTATCAACTTGTTCTTTGCATACCTTCAGCTTTACTTTGATTTTACTTTGATGTTCAGTAAGATTGATTAGTACCTTTAGATCACCTAATATTTTATATGAATTTCGGCTTTACTTTTATTTGATCTTTCATACTGCGTAAGATTGCAATCGGTAACTTTTTCCTTATATTTAGTATCACTTTTATCTTATACTTTTCACATTGCAGTAAGATTGCAGTCAGTAGTACCTTTATGTCACCAGATTTCAGTTATATCGGCTATTTTATTTTATTGCTTTGACATTGCATAAGCCATGCAATCAGTTCTTTTTATTAACATATTCTTTGCAGTCATTTCAGTTTTACTTTTATCATTTTCGCGTTGCAGTAAGACTGCAATCAGTCCCTTTGTATCACCATATTCTTTGCCGTAGTTTCAATTTTACTTTTTTATTTTACTGCTTTTGTTGCTGTAACATTCTTTGCAGCAATTTTAGGAATATTAAAAAGCAATCGCAGTAGAATCTTTGAAAGGGCGTGAAATGAAATGACAACTCCACTCCAGACACTTTATTTTCATTTATTGTAACTTTACAATTGGAAGCTCAAGAGAGGAAAACGCAATAATTTACAAATAGGGACTTGGAACTGTACAAAAACCAATAACTCATCATCAGAAGTAGTAGTAGCATGGAACCACAGGTGCTTCATAAAGAGGGGAATAGGTTTCATCAAGAGGGCAAGGATTACAAAAACATAAAACAAATTACACAATTAAAAAATAAAGGGTTTGAGGAAATTTTAATAATAATAAAAAAGATATACGCTTTGGAGGACGATCCTCACTGCTGGTATACTCATTGTCCTACGAACACATGGCTCATAACAATAATAATAATAAAGTCAATTGTGAGGCTGCAT
This sequence comes from Macrobrachium nipponense, assembly GCF_015104395.2. Taxonomy (NCBI): domain Eukaryota; kingdom Metazoa; phylum Arthropoda; class Malacostraca; order Decapoda; family Palaemonidae; genus Macrobrachium; species Macrobrachium nipponense. Next base: position 13,563,214 of record NC_061093.1, on the reverse strand, counting down.
TTTCCCCTCACAAGAGGCAATAAGATGATGTATTTTGAACAAAAAAAATCTTATTAGAAAATTGTATACTTGTTCATCATATAATCACCACACACTGTGAGAGAAGTCTCTTATATTTTGTAGTCGTACAATCGTTCATTATTTTTGTTTACACAAATTTTTTTCACTCTTGACAGGACACCCTTAGATACATTTCAATGGGACACCCTTTTTTTAATTCACTCACTACACTTTCTACCACTTAGGATAAAACTAGTGGTGTGTGCACTGCTACGCATGTGTCGTAATACTGAGGCCTCTTCGCGGCCTCTCTTTTTCAATCTGGAATTAATATTATATACTTTGAATTTTTTTTTAGCCACTCGGGAAGCCTGCTACTGAACATCACCATTATCATCATCTTCATGCTGCCAGGGGTACCTTGCTGGAAAAAGGGTGTTTTTTGGGAATGATTAAGAAAGAGAAACGAAAAATGATTTCATCTTCATAGGGAAGAAGGTTATAAAAGGAAGTGGATAGGACTGATATAGAGGTCTTAAACTGCTACGCTCAACAGAAAATCCTTCAAATAAGGTAACGGGGTAGGTCACAACTTAAACATTAACCTGAATACTTAAAAAAAAAGGAAAAAAAAAAAAAAAAAGATTCGTTGGAAGTTTTTTTAAGTTCGTAAAAAAAGACATACAAGTGGTACTATCATCATCTGACCTGATGTGTGAGATACAATTTCTCAATCATTGTTCTAAACGTGGGAAGAAGCTTGGGCAAAAACAAAAAGTATAAATTAGAAACGTGGTACCAGGAATAGGTCCAATTATATTTATAGCATGATAATATACACAGATCATTTTTATAAAGGTTCATCATCTCACAAAAAGGGGAGTTTTTTTAGAACGGCCCAGGTTTTTACTTTGAAATACGGGCGATGTCGATAGAAATTCCATGTTTACGTATATTTGAAAAGTTTAAATTGGCACTTGGACACTGGAGTTTGTGGACTCTCAAACCTCTGTTTTTAGCACATCTCACGCACTTGCACTCACACTCACACGCGCATGTGCGTGCGCGCGCACACACATATCTTTACCTCCACCGACAAGCTACGAGGATCTTAGAACGCCTTTGCATAGTCTGTCGGTCGAAGTTTTAACTTTCTACATTGACAAAAAAATGCATTTTTTTTATAAGATAGAGCATTGCCCAGTTCTAAGCGGTGGAGCAGCGTCGTCAATGTAATTAAGTACAATCAGGCCAGGAGAGGAAGGGGATGTCCGTGCGGTCAGCGAATGGAGTTGCGTACACCAGATGAAGCCACTTTTGGAGTGCGATTACGGCAATACTGTGACAGCTTTCAACTCGAAGCTCAATTATTTTCTTTTTTAAACTTAACTTTTGAATCTAATGTACAAATCCAAACGGCTGACTGACGCACACATGCCCTAACTCTTGTTTGTTTTTTATTTATACATACTAACAATAACAACAACCCAGAGGAGTAGATCACATATCACAAGAGAAATATATATAATATACTTACAAAATATCAATGTACAAATAATCTATCATATTATACAGGAATAAATTGAAGTCATAATTGGGTAGTATGAGGAAACAAAGTGCCGGAGATGTCCAACCTCTTTCTTTTCCGCACAACCTCGATATTGTGTGTGTTTTTTTTCTATTACACAAGTGTATTTCGCTTTTTCCATACATTTTTTTTTCCACAAGCTAACCATCACAAAAAAAATATCACCTTGATTTGTATACTTTGCATCTACCATTGTTAATTTCCACCGAAACGTTTAAGTTTGGTCAAATGAAATTGAGACATAACGAGATGAATGAACAGTTTGCTGATTCGTTTAACTTTTTCTCAGGATTGAAAGAAGAGTTTTTTCTCTCTCTAATGTGTCCTTTATAGAGCGTATTCATTTCGTAAGTAATTATTTACAAGTACGAATACATAAGTACACAAGTACAAAGTTTTTGATTACCATCTCCATTTGCTCAAACAATATCTTGACATTCATATAATTATCAGAAAACTGCTCAATATTTTATCAACACTTCATACTTGTTGTTCTTATATAAGAATAAAAGTAGTAATAAAACCTAATAAGTAGAGAGGCTTTAGTTACTTAGACAGGGTAATTCATACAACTCCTCCTTCAAGATTCGAGGTGCAAAAGAAAAATTCTTTGAATAAAATATCTCATGTTTAACAGCGAGACTCATAGCCGACAATGTAACTTTGATCGTGTCAGTTCATTCCTCCTTTTGGTATCGAAGACATTTAGAATCCACAGCTCCTCTCGCTACTGCCCTCGCGGCCTGGACGTAAATGGGCGTGGGTGGGGACTGCCAAAATTTCGGGAATTGTTTTTAAAATTTTTTCTGGGTAATTAATTCGCAAAATGGGATAGTGTGATGGGACAACGAGCGAGATTTTTGAGATTTACTTTTTTTTAAGCGTGATGGGAATTGAAGAAGACGAAGAAGGATGCTCTTAAGGGAAAAGAAGGAGGGGGAATGGGGGGTGGGGGCAGGGTGGAAGGGCAAAAGGACGAGTTCCTACGCACGGCTGCGCATCTTGTAGCTGCGGCCGGCTGCTAAATCACACTTGACAACCCCTGATTATCAAGCGACTTGACGACTGAGCGCATTGGCTGACTTCTCCCTCCCTCCTCACCTTTGTATTACTGGCAGTATGTATCATCCCGAAATTAGGAGCCGCCAACAACCCTTTTACAGGGGGTTGATCTGACGTGCATCATCTGACTGAAAGTGATTGTTATCATAAGCCTTATATATACACACATACCACCTCTTGTGTCCTTCCAAACTCTCCACTCTCTCTCTCTCTCTCTCTCTCTCTCTCTCTCTCTCTCTCTCTCTCTCTCTCTGGAGTTTATTCTGAATCGCTCCGTCGTCGTTCCAGCAATCAAAGGCTGCTGTTATCTCAAATCATGGCCAGTTTTAATCCCTTCGCTTGTTGAAATGTCAAGTCTGTCACCTATGATATGATTGATAGCAAAAGACCAACAAAGGAACGGCAGTTTTAGTCGAACTAAAACGCGTTTTTTGCGAATCTTGAGAATAATAAAAGGGCATTTTTATTTTATTATTATTTTTCTTTTTTTGGGGGGGCAACAACTTCGTCCTTGATTTTCCATGTGCAACACGACCCAAAGAAAGAAAGAAAAGCTCGTGAACATTTCCCTCTAAGTCAGTGTGCCAATAATAGAGACAAACGCACACACACACACACACACACACACATACACATCCGAGTACGGAATGAGCTGGCGTACTAAGCTTGAAGCTTCGGGATTTCACAGAGGTTTATGCAACAAGAACTGGCGTGAAGGATCGAGCTGGTGATCAAGAGGCTCTCCATGATTGATGCGAAACATATCCGACTGACTTGCCTTTGAAACTGCCGGGTTCACGGCTGGGATCGTGAAACTCATTTCAGATAGGCGCTATCTCATTAGGTACGAATTATTCCAGGCGTCTCTTGCTCAACTGCTGCTGCGGAGGAGGAGGAGGTGGAGGAGGAGAAGGGGGGAGAAGGGGGAGGAGGAGGAGGATGTGGTGGTGGACGAAGAGGGAAAGGAAGTGAAGAAAGGATAAAGATTTGGAAAGGTGCTAGTTCTCTTTTCATTTTTCCAGTTGACAGCAAACGCCCCTGGTAAACTCTGCACCTGCAGAGGAGGCGGAGGAGGAGGAGGAAGTGAAGAGAGAGAGGATAAAGAAAGAAAAAAAAATTCTGAAAGGTGGTGGTAATTCTCTTATGCTATTCCAGTTGACAGCAAACTCCACCTGGTATACGGGGTTTCATTTTAATTATTTTAATTTTTCAAGTTTCCAGACTGCACTTCAAATCACCTTCATTAACCCTCTTCTTGAGAAAAAAAATAGAAACCTTAAAGGAACAAATGTTGGAGAATATCCAAAATAAAAATAAACTTGTCATATCAATACTGGTATACCTTTGTGTTTCATATTTACAAGAGACTTCAAAGCCACAATAATTTACAAAAATTAAATAATGTTTTTCTAACACATTGCATCTTGCAACAACAAATTTCTGAACTCAAGACGAAAAAGAAAAAATTCGGTGAATTTACAGATAGTGCTGATATGTTACTTAAAGTTATGATGGAAATTGGTGAATGCTTATCAGTGGTGGAAATAATGGTACGAGTAGCACTAGAATGTTTTCATAACAGTAGGTACTATGTATGAATAGATGTTTAGCCCTTAACGACGCTGCTCCCGTCAGACGACAGGCTTCTGGGGTGGTGGGTCCAAGCCTCGCCTATGTTTCGGTTCTCTTGGTCAGGCGCATTTTTTTACACTAGGAAAAAAAGCATTGAGATCACTTTTAGCAAGTCAAAGACAGCATATTGTAAAAAGGATAATACATCATTGATGTGTTCATAATAATTATCAACAATCAATTTGATCATTGCCTTGTCAGCTTAATCCTTACCATATCTATATATATATATTAATAACTATGTGAAAAAAGTGACAGCAACTGTGAGCGATTAAGAGTTTTGCAACAGCCCTCTGACAATCATATTGCCCAGGGCAGTGTGAGGATACAGAGCGTGAGGCAGGGGCGCACCGGGGCAGAGTTGGGGGCGCCGCGCCCCTCTCCACCACCGCCTGCAGGCCCCTGGAACCATGTGCTCCAGGGCCGGCTGTGGGCGCGGGCTTCCTCGCTACTACGGGCGTGGCCACAACCCAGCCCGCCCACAACACACACTTTGTACTCTGCGGGTTGTTTTGATTGTTGGCACGTGTCTTTCCTGCGGGCGGGGGACGGGAGCAGCGCCCGCCAGTAGTGACGGTCCCGGGCGGCGGGTGATATGACGACGCAGTGCCCGGCCGCCCCAGCCTCCAACCTGCCACGTATCACAAGACTAAAGGGGCCACCAAGCTCTCACAAAGGATAAATAGTTACACTGTACACACGAGTCACGCCACACTGTACATGGGGCGCATAGGAGTGGGGTAAGGGGTCTTTGGCGGACGTGGGTGGGGGTGAGGGCAGGGAGGCAGGGAGCCTGGGATAGCGGCCGGCACTACTTGCTGGACAGCTGTTTAGCTAATTCTGTGTATTTGAGGAACTTCGAATGTGGTGATTCCTCCACAGGTGGTGCTGGGGGTGTCGTAGCCTTACTGTTGCTTGGAGGTGGCTTTCCATTACTTGCTTTAGCATTTGCATTTTCAGGAATTACACCATCTTTCACAAAGTGCATTTTTGATAGATGGTGCCTGTAAGCGCCCTTACTGATGAAAGGTGTGTCACAGAATGCACACTTCATTATGCTATCAGCTGTAACAGCATCATTGCATGCCCATGAAAATGCTAGTATTGCCCCTGGATTTGTCTGAGGTCCTGTTGAAGCACCACTCACTGGTGGTGGCCTGGGCTGAGTTTCTGTCTTGTCACAAAGTTTCTGTAAAGCTGCTAGTGGATGAGATGAGCTTCCTTCACCACCACCTCCAAGAAGAGCAGACAGACCACCTAAGCCAGCTGCTCCCAGAGCAGACCCAGACCTCCCAACACTAGCTTCAGAATGGGGAGTTCCTGATCTACTACTACAGCCAGCTGGGGAATCCAATAATCGGCCAGAAGGAGATTCTTGACCGGGTTCATTATTCATGTCATTATTATCTTCTTCTCCTTCTTCTTTTAACTTGAATTCTTCTTTGACCCTTATTTCTTCCTTTACTCTCACTTCTTCCTTAGCAGAGACAGATTCATGGTCACTCATTTCTCCATTAATTTCAGGTAATTCTTGCTTTACTTCTTCTCTACCACAGATACTCTCACGTTCGTTGTCAGAATGATCTTCGCCATTTTCAGTGGGGGTTGCAAAATCATCTGGTGTGGCTGCATGATGACTGTCTGGGCGCAGCAGTTCCAATGATCTTTCACTTCCACTGCCATCCCTAGTTATAGAACCCGTTGAAGCAGGACGAGATCCTGGCCGAGATGGTGACCGAGGGAATGTGTCACGGGTGTCAGAATCAGCACTGGGACTCATCATGGCATCACCTACACCCCTTAAACCTGCCCCTCTGTCACCAGAACCAAATGAAGGTGGAAGATTGAAAGTTGATGGAGCTCCAACTCCTAAGGGTGGACCACCATGAAGTCGGGAGAATGTAGCATACATTCCCATCAACTGTGGGTCCATTAGAGGTTTGGAATAATCAGCACTTTCATCAATTCCAAGTCTACGCAGAATACTGGACCCCAATGGGCCAGCACCTGGTTTCCCTTTGCCCGAGTCAAAACTTTTTTCAATTAATTTTTCAAGAGCATTTAAAACTGATGGGGATTCTGAGGCCCCACGTCCACTTTTCGGTTTGTCAAAGTCCTTTTCTCGGGGACTGTCACGAGGAGTTTTTTCGGGAGTCTTCTTGCCTTCACTATCAGTTTCAGGAGCTGAGTCTATTTTACTATAGTCACTGTCTGGTGAAAGTAATGCTGTCTTCAACAGTTCACGGCTAGATGTTCCAACACAGTTACGAATGTGGTCTACAAACAATGAAGTGTCTATTTTGTCACCACACTTCTCACATGTAATACGTCCTGATCCACCTTGGTCTTTGCCACTTCTGAAACTGTCTGAAGAACGTAATTCTTGTTGTGCACGCTCTAACTCTAGCAGTTTTCGCACAGGTAAAGATTTTTTGCGCTTTTCACGGGTCTGCCTTCGTTTTGCCCCTGATTCTGTGATAGAACGCATAATATGTTCTTTGTAATGTGCATTTTTAACCATGTGATTGCTAAGTTCTTTAAGTGATGCAAATGCCTGATCACAAACTTTACATGTAAGCACTGCATTTACATGACTCTGATTATTGGTCTTTTCTTCAGGGGATTTCCAAGAAATAATTTGCTCTTGAGATATTATGTTTGTGTAATGCTGTGTTTGTTGCATGTGCTGTGTCATCTCTGCTAAAGACTTAAAACTCTGTCCACACCACATGCACTTAAGGATTTGCCTTGTCTGTTCAGCACCTTTGCCTAACCAAACATCCTGACCACGAACCAATTTACGAGGTAAGGGCATCGTTTCCTTGATGCTTGACATGAGATCACTTGAAGACGATGATCCAGAGGCTATTGAAGAGGATGAAGAGGGTGGCTTGGAGACTTGTGATTTGGTAGGTGTATACTGTGGAGGCAAGTGGGTGTGAATTGATGAAGCACTTGACGAAGGTGGTGGAACAGGTGGTGGCAAATTAACACCACAATGTTTAGCTTCCTTCATGTGTGTTGTAAGTTCAGCAAGGGTATTGAATGAAGCTTTGCACCAAACACATTTGAGTACATCTTTAGTTGCATCTTGGCCCTTGTTCAGCCAGTGGCTCTGCCAAGCTGTAGCCCTACCAGAATTACCAGTTAATCCCCCTCTGAATAAGTCAAGTCCACCATCACCTCCAAGCTTACTAAGTTCGCTCATCCTCTCTAAAGCTCTAGAAGCTTCTGTTGGTGTTGGTATACCCATTGGAAATGGAGGAAGTTTTGTTGCAGTGCTATCTCTAAGTTTGCCATTCCATAATCCAAGGTCTGGTTTTAGTGCTGCTAAATCAGGTCTGAGTCCAATAGCAGAAGCTAAGTGAGGAGGCAGTGGGATGCCCCAAGCTCCTAAACCTTTAGCTAGTTCATGGTGCATTTTGCCCTGAGCAGCCTCCAAAAGGGCATCAGCTGCTCTTTTGCGTGGTACAGATAGGTCTAAGGGTGAATCCCCAGGTCTCTGTAAACCTGGAGGTGGCGAACCAGCCAATGATGACCTTGAAGAAATGCTGAGGAGGTCTTCTCTGGTCGGGGCTGGTGATTTTCGTAGAGAGAAATCGAGAATATCGGCCTCGTTGTCTGATCCTCGCATAAACGGGGGTGATGATGCCAGAGGGCGAAGAGCAGGTGGTGTAGCTCTAGGAGAGGTTAAGTGGGCTGGTGACGAGTTAAGAGACTCCCTGGGTGAATGTCTGGGAGACATTTTGGGAGACATTCCATCTCGTGATGTGATGCTGCCACTGTCTCTGAAATTGAAAGAATGAACCAGTTACCAAACGTGCTTTGACAAGTGCCACTACTTTAGCTTGCACTGTCTACAGATTGTCTACAGATAAATTTTTTACAAGATTATTGTACGTTGAATTCGAAATGCAACTTTGCTACCTATGAAACGTATATGCACTGAAAAATTTCCTAAATTTCAATAACAAAAATATGTTTTGCTAAAATTATTACTTTAAAAAACTAAAACAAAATACGACAAAACTCAAACTGTATCATGAATGTGTGACCTAACATTTAACATCTTACTGAAGCTTTTCACACAAGAATGTAATTATTCAGCTGTCAACAATACTGAAAATGAAAGAGACCTAACGAAAAATTCATGCTTCAGGAGTCGAAAACAAACAGTCAACAAAGAAAAGAGAAGACCTTGTGGGACTGCACTAAGTGAAAAATAGTTAGTTACCTTCGATGTCTGGGGCTTGAAGATGGCGAATCACCTCCCTCACCTTCTACACCTGGCTCCTTCTGCTCTCCTTCTTCCCCTGAGGACAAAAAGAAAAAAAGTGGTTCAGTATATTTCATATGCCTTTTATGATTTGTAAATTCCTAACGCGCTAAAATATAAAAATAACTACCATAACATCATTCAATCACATATCTGGTGTTCAGCCATTAAACTAAGATTCCGTTCCTATCAATCTTAGCCTGAGTCTGATTTTACGTCAATTCGAAGAACTTGAGCGAGCATTATGCAGTCTTAAGACCTGGATTTTCGTCAATTTGAAGAACTCGAGCGAGCATTATGAAGTCTTAAGACTAACACTGATAAAAACAAATTTCCCTTCAGTTCGGCTTACAGACATTTAATATATATCGCCGGTGGTGTATAATCTCTCGGTGATAAAAAAAGAACACGGGAACATCTATCAGAAACTTATTAGGAGAAGGGTGACCGCCACCAAAAACCAATTAGCACTAATGACGAAGCTGCCTGCGTCCCCGTGATCGTCATCAATGGACTCTTAACACGATGACTGATGGATTTTCCACGAGTGGATTTTCTACAAATGATCCTAAGCATAATTTATATATATATATATAATATATATATATATATATATATATATTAATATATAATAAATATATATATATATATATATATATATATATATATATATATTTATATATATTCTATATATATATATAATATATATATATATATATATATATATATATATCATACAACATTCTAAACAAGTCCTCAACTCAGTCCAACCAGGTTATTCGTAAGACATTCCAGATTAACGAATAACGAAACAAATAAAGTATAAGGTGTAAGGTTTTGGATCAGTGCTTTCAAAAACAGAGGATCAGAACCCGATCCTTTATAAAGAGGCCACCACACAGGTTGTGTGTTCTTTAATGGTGGAAAGATTTCAGAGTTCCAAGAGACACCCATTGACAGTATCAAATCATACCAGCAGTACTTACGCTCTTTGATTTCTCTCAGTATTCCAAGTCAATGTGATACTTATTTAATTCAACCAATCTTATAATCATTGGAAGAAAATTAAAGTGGTCCAAAAAACTTTGATGGAGGGAGAGTGGGCTGGGTGGAAAAAAAAAAACAAGCAGCTCAAGTAGGGGGAAGGAGAGGGGTAGGGGTAGGGGTAGGGGGTGTAAAAAACACCCAATAGCGACAACACAATGACGCCAGCCCGGAAGGACGGCAGTCAGCTATTACGCTCGAACCCTTTTTCACTAATAACACCCCGTAATGGACACAGGTTAGGTCCATGACATCGACAGTTAACTATCGTAGCGCGTAGCTCGTTATCCAATCCGAAGCACAATAGTCCCCATACAATGGCGCTTTTAGAGGGGTGTAGTTTTTAATTTTCCCCAAAATACCTCAGGGGTGATCCAAAGATGACACGTCATTTTTTTTTCACTGGAGGAGATGGGAAGTCTCTCTCTCTCTCTCTCTCTCTCTCTCTCTCTCTCTCTCTCATATAGCAGTTGCTGTTCTTATTCACAACATTAACACCTTTTTAAGCTGTATTAAGCAATGTTCTTTCATAGCTATTAAATATTTCATCTACATAAAATTACAAGTAGACCTCAAGGATATATATTTATATATCTATATATATGTATATATATATATATATTATATATAATAATATATATATATATAGATATATATATATACTATATATATATATTCTATATATATATATATATATATATATATATATAAGTATATATATATATATATATATTATATAATATAATATATATTATATTTATTTATTTATTATACACATAAAACTCAGTACACCTACTACCTTGTAATAAAAGCAATAATGTAATTTCTCCTCTCCGAAAGCACACCGAATACCATTATAAAAAAAAAATACACACTCCCGCGAACTAGTTTTTTAATAAATCCTTTTTCCACGCTTCATAAAAAAAAAACAAAAGAAAAAAAAAAAGCTGGCCCCAGAACCAAATTCGATATACACCAACGGATGCAACAGTTGGAAAGCTGTGTCGGCTGCTGCTGCTGTTGTTATACTACTATCACCGACAAGTATATATATAAACTGCACTACAATGCACCCGAGATATACGATCGTATAGAACGATGCGAAATGACACCGATAGGGAACGGAAAAATGCGCACTGCGTAACTCTCTCTCTCATCATGCCGGACGTAAAATCACATTTATTGCTTTTCCCGCCTGTGATTTCAGAGCCATGCTCGCACATACCTCCATATGATTTATTCATACCACGCCGTTGGAGAATTCGGTGTGATCTACAAAATCGCGGGATGTAGTTTGAGAGGGGTGCGGGGGCAGGGGCAGGGGCAGGGGTTAGGTTATTTGGTGGGCGGAGAATGGGAAGGGGTTAGGTTAGTTAGGGGGTGGAGAAGATGGGAAGGTTGGGTGGTGGGCGGCCACATGACTGAGATAATTAACTTCTTGAGTCATTTTGAAGTTAACTGGTTATTACCGATAACAAAGGTTAATGAGGAACAAAAAAAAGATAAAAAAATTAAAAATGAATAAATTCATGAATCGGTTTCGTTTTTGTGACTGAAAAATTTACAGAAAAAAATTCACATTTCGTCAAGTTAATGAATCCCGAATAAACACACAATTCACTTGCTATAAATAATAATTACTATAATCAACTTCCGTATCTTTTAATCCACCACTAATACAAAGAAACAAAAAACCCCCGACTCGCCTAATCCGGGTGGACCTTTAATTTCCGCCAAATATTTCCGAAGCGCGCAAAACCCATCGTCAATTTGAACAACCTGACGCCGAAACGCAAATAATTTACGAATTACGGAAATATTTGAATACCTGCCCCATCAGCATACAATGAGTACAGGCAGGCAGGCAACCAGTGCGGGCTGAACTCGGTGGCACCGCTGCCGATTCGGCAGGGGGAGGGGGAGGGGGGTGAGGTGGAGAGGGAGAGGGGGTAGGGCAAATAAGGGGAGGTATTGCTGTCTGGTTCTCACCTGTATGTCAGCGCAACTTGGTCGCAATTTGCTCCGTTGAGCTGACTGCTGACGTTTGCCGCATACTATTTGAATACTGAATGATACTGCGGTCTGAATATTATCACGGTCTCTCTCTCTCTCTCTCTCTCTCTCTCTCTCTCTCTCTCTCTCGTGTGATCGCCGCCTTCATAAAAATCTACAGCAAAATCAGTTGGGCACTGCGGAGGGGATAGTAGGTTGGGGGGAGGGGGGAACACGACTGACGTCTGCAGCGTCCTAGGCACCTTCTCCGAGGCACAAAAGGAGCCTAAGAGATAAGGCGCAGGAGACCGAAGCAGAACGAAAAATAAAATCACGAGTTTTTCTAATCTCCAAACAGTGTGTGACGCCAGATAATGGCAGATGCTTCTCTATAAATGTCCAGTTTTGTCCATGAAACTATTTAAAAAGAATATACGCGCTTTCTTGTTCTACCAGAAAATAATTAAAAGGTCGTTAAAGAGAGAGAGAGAGAGAGAGAGAGAGAGAGAGAGAGAGAGAGAGAGAGAGAGAGAGAGAGAGCTTGCTCGTCTTTCCAATATCTCAATCTGAAAGACATCGGGACACACGAGTGGCGCAAGAATTGTTGAGGGGGACGTTCTGATATCAACAACCAGCCCTCTCTCCTTATATGACTACTGCTCCTCCGCCATCGAGGAGTTCAAAAGAGGCCACCACCAGCAGGTAATGTGATCGTGAAGACTTAGTCGAAGGAGGAGGAGGAGGAAGAGGAGGAGGTCGTCGCCTGCCGGCTGACAGGTGACATTGTGTTTACCTTACTGCCATTTGAACAACACTGAATCAGGGTGACACGCCCTCGGGACTTGAGCATGTCAAACACACGACGCCCTCGATAAAATCCTCCGCCTCCTCCTCCTCCCTCTCCTCCTCCTTCACGTCCTTCTCAAACCCGGAGGCTGCTGAGCATGTCGACTGAAATGCCACAACCAACCCCCTCACCCCCTTCTCTCTCTCTCTCTCTCTCTCTCTCTTCTCTCTCTCTCTCTCTCTCTGGAGAATTTCGCGGACCCAGCAATAAAGTCAACGTGGAATCAAGATTTTAACAACCCAAACAGCATAAAAAATAATAACCCTGCCATAACCCAAATGTCTCTTCTGTTCTCCTGACAAACAAGAAGGCTATTTCCCAACCCCCTCCCCCCCTCTCAATCTTTGGGGCCCCTTCCTCCCCCTCCCAGTAACCCTTCAAATTACCTCTTCCTCTAGAAAAAAAAATTCGTGGGTTGAAAAACAAAGGGCTTCTCAGTTCTAAAAACTTTTAGCAATAAAAGTAAAAGGAAAAACGAAGAAAAGGTTTTCCCTCAAGAGTCGAACGAACTGTAAATAAAGGAAAAAGTAAAGGAAAAGGAAAGGAAAAGGAAAAAAAAAGAATTTTACTTACAGGTTATATTTTAGGATTAACAGCAGTGTAACAATTGCTAGAATAAAAAAAAAAAATATTGCAACTGATATATAATCACATCTTCTCCCATGATAAGGACTCACAAATAAAAGGACAGTAACTGAAAAACGGGAGAGAGAGAGAGAGAGAGAGAGAGAGAGAGAGAGAGAGAGAGAGAGAGAGAGAGAAGATATCGTGAAACACATGGAAAAGAGCGAGATGGCCCACCTACCTAGATGAGTTTGCAGGTGGGATTGTCATACCGCGCATAACATTAAACGAATGCTGTACCGTGTCGGACTGTTGTTCCAAATCAACATATGCAAACAACAACTGGAACCCCACCCCAAACCCCCCCCCCCCCACTCTCTCTCTCTCTCTCTCTCTCTCTCTTTTATTGGCCCATATGACCCATAAATTCATTAGCATCCTTTGCGGGGACGTACTTTGACAGGAGGTGTGAAAAAGCGGCAGTGCTAACAAGACTGACAACACACACACACACACACACACTCTCTCTCTCTCTCTCTCTCTCTCTCTCTCTCTATATATATATATATATATATATATATAGATATATATATATAGATATAGATATATAGATATATATAGTATATATGATATGATATATATGATATAGATATAGATATAGATATAGATATAGATATTAGATATATGATATTAGATATTAGATATTGTATATTATTAGTAATTAGATATTAGATATTAGATATTCTATATCTATATCTATATCTATATCTATATCTATATCTATATCTATATCTATATCTATATCTATATCTATATCTATCTATATCTATATATATATCTATATATATATATATATATATATATATATATATATATATATATATATATATGTCAACTATGACCAAACTACCCCACACACAATCGTATTTCGTCTGACATTTTTACGTCATACCGGGACAATAAGTCACAATGCATTTTTTTGTCGATGAATATGTCATTTACAGTTTTAAGAAGTCCGAATGACTTGTATCACCGTGAACCTACTTCACACAAAATTAAAAAGGTAAATGCTTGACCTCTCTCTCTCTCTCTCTCTCTCTCTCTCTCTCTCTCTCAACCTCCGCTCTCTTCCATTCTCTTTCTCTCTCTCTTTCTCTCTCTTTTAGTCGAAGACAAGAAAACGGCCTCTGTCCAATGCTCTGAAGTAAACATTCCGATAAGACCTCCCGAGAGAGAGAGAGGAAGGAGAAGAGTAGAGGAAGAGAAGGGAGAAGTGGAGGAGAGAGAGAGAGCATTTCTCTATAACTTAGGATTATTAATACTGGAAGTATGACTGGTCATTCTGTCCCGTGACGTCACCGTTCTCCGGACCAATCACAGCCCTTCCTCGACATCGCCACCTGCTTCACATTTCAACAATCCATTTGTAACTGCCGTTCGTTCTGTCCTCAGTCTTTTCGTAAATCAGCTGAGCAAATTGTCTGATGAATGTGAATAAACACACGCCACATTTTTTATATTGCACGTATATAATAAAACAATAAACGTGAACTCTTGACTTACATTTCATTCAGTTGGGGTATAAACTCCAATATGGTTTTTACACTCTACTGTCTTTCCCATATACTTGCGATTCTCGCCGTCAGTGCGCCTCGTGCGCTCACTGTAGGCGTCACTTAAGGTTCTTTGCTGCGTCCCTTCGGCCCCTAGCTGGAACCCCTTTCATACCTTTTACTGTAGCTCCGTCCATATTCTCTCTTCCATCTTACTTTCCTCGACCCCATGCTACAATTGTTTCGTAGCACAACTGCTGCGAGGTTTTCCTCCTGTTACACCTTTCAAGCCTTTTACCCTCGATTTTCCTCTCAGTGCTGAATGACTTCATAGGTCCCAGCGCTTGGCCTTCGGCCTAAACTGCGTGCATTTGATTCTGTAAATTCAATACAAAATAATACCTTTTTACTGTCTTTTAAGTCTGAGTTACTTACTTGAAAAACCGGAATCCTAAGGCAGTGGTTTTCAACTTTTTTGTGCCCATGGCCCATTATTTGGCATCCCTAAATCCTCATGGCCAAATGCCCTTTAGAATTGTGCGATGATGAATTATTACTATCGCACAATTATTATAAAGCATTCTCTCTCTCTGATGATGTCACATATATATATTAGGCTTGTAAAACATGAATAATTATGTATATTAATATTTTATAACTTAGGTTTAAGTTACTCCCAGGTAAAAAAAAAAAAAAAAGTATTTTGCAATGTGACCGAGAAGAAATAAAAATTATATCAATTATAATTTTTATTTCGTCTCCGTTACAATGCAAAACGCGACTTTTTTTTTTTTACCTGGAAGGAATTTAAACCCGTTATAATTTCAGATTTCCTTCTGTTACTTCTTATTGCAAACACCATATTTTTCGCAGCTTGGATTCAAGTCATTGGCTCCTTTGGTGGGCTTGTTCCGTATAGAGTACGCCTTCTTTTTAATAATAATAATAATAATAATAATAATAATAATAATAATAATAATAATAATAATAATAATAATAATAATAATAATAATTCGGCTTTATCGTCCCCTCACAAAATTCCAGTTTTCTAAGTCTTTTTGGCCACTGAGCTAGAGGTTGTCATGCCCTTACGCCCATGAGAACAATATTTATTCACGCACTCTGACTCCTACAGTAAGGATGCCTTCCCGTTGTCTTGCGAAGCAAATCTGATCCTTAAAGAGAACAATCAGCGAACGGGGCAAATCCCTCTGTTCATGGAAGTAAATTGACTTGCACTTGTCTCAACAGCGGAACGCTTTGATTTCCACATCAGACGTAACAGATGCTTCTATCATGTGATTTAGCGAAGCCTGGTAAATAAATAAAAAAAAAATAATAGAAAAAGAGTCACTGGAAAAAATGTCACATAAATCTTTCCTAGATAGTGACCCCCCAAAGGGTTTATAAACCATGCATGTATCCAACTTGGCGTTCGGGATGACCGTAAAAACATACAAAAGACTGTAAATATCATAAAGATAATGACCGCCAAGAAATACTGTGAATTTTTCCCTGTGACTTTATTACCGGCCACCATAAATTAATGTTCCTTTTTTTTTCCCCGTGACATCTTTCCTAGTCAAAATTGTGACTTTTTGGTTATTTTTTTGTTTCCTGAAAAAGACTTGTGTCCGGCCACCGATTTAGCATCTGTTTCACACACAGCAAAGTATATTATTTGCTCTTCAGAGTTTTAACTTATTCGGGGAATAAGCCTATAAACGTCTTTGTTGTTATTGTTGTGTTCTTGCTGTTTGTTGTTCTCTCTGGGGGGGGGGGGGGGGTAGGAAACCTATGGAAAGCCTATAAAGGTTTGAAACAGTTTTTTCGCGTTGAGTTTAAAATACAGAAATTTTAGGATAGGATATTTATGATTTGTTTATTAGAATGAAAATGTTAGAAATAAATAATGTGCATGTTAAACAGTACAGAAATTTCTAATAAAATATGGCTTATTTATTTGAATTTTCGTTGGTACAGCAAAGCTCTATCTGACAGCATATTTTAGCACGCGCCCCAAGCAAGATGATGGTCGGATCACACCTTGTTCTTTATTACATCATCGTACCGCTGTATTGGCTGAGATAATGATGTTGAAATTGGTGTGTAGAGTCACAAGAAAAAATAGGAGATCAAACACTCAAGATAGGAGAAATATGGAAAAAGGCCCAGATACCAAAACTACTACAGTGGTTTGACCGGTCATGTTATGCGGAAAGGAGAAGAGCACATGTGTAATTGGGTTAAATGAGCCTGGAAGTGGAGGGAAGGAGAAGAAGGGGAAGGCCAAAGTTCACATGGAAGGACAAAATAGCAAATAAGGGAGAAAAGTTGAACAAGTCAGGATGAACTAGACGGAGGAAGGTGGAGAAGGGTGACAGGAAACGGCGACCCGAAACAGAAATGTGGCCAGTGCTGAAGAGGAAGAAGAAATACCGCTTTCCTGATCATTTTAACAAGCATTCAAGACACTTGATGAGAGATGCTTAAACGAACCGAGTTGTATACAGAGATAATAATAGAAATCCTTTCAGGTTTTGAATGTTTACTCTTGAAACATCAGGCACAAAGGAAACCTTCTGTATTGGATGCCGGCAACCACTTCAAGGCGATATAGACATTTTTGTTTGTTTGTTTGTTTTTTGCTTTTCCTGTGTGCATATATATATATATATATATATATATATATATATAGTAATAGTATGTATATATATACATATGTATATACATGTATATGAATATATATATGAGAGAGAGAGAGAGAGAGAGAGAGAGAGAGAGAGCATGGAATTCCACAACAAACAATCAAGGGAAAGAAATTACTGGAATTAATGCTATAAGAGAAATCCACTGTAATGCACCGCGCAAACTAAAACCCATTTACCGTGTGGATGGCGGACGTCACGGAGTTTTGCCAGACGCGTTGATTCATCTATTCTGTGACGACAGCAAAGATGAAGCGAGTGAGAGTGAGTGTGCGAATGAGTGCGTGGGGTAGTCAAGACATCATCGGTTTGATCGTGTTATGATATAGTAACAATTGCTGTTTTACACCGTTGTTTTTCTTTCTTTTTATCAGAATAGCTACAGGGGACCCTTGTTAGTTTCGTCTTGGAAAATGGGCTTAAAATATCCTAGTGAACAATATAAATCGTTCTGTGTGTGTGTGTGTGTGTGTAAAACACGCAACCGTATACGACCTCATTTATGTGTGTGCATTTAAATAAACATTTATTACATAAAATGACGAAGGAACTGAATCGCCGTAAATATGTTGTGGAATGGAATGGAATATAATAACATTTAGGCCAGAGATCAAGGGCTGGGACCTACGATGAGGTCATTCAGCGTTGCAAGACGAATAGACAGTCAGAAGGTTTGGAAGGCGCAACAGGAAGAAAACCTCAAAGCAGTTACACTATGAAACAACTGTTGGGAGAGGGCGTCAAGTTAAGATGGAAGAAATGCGTAGAACATGAACGGAGGTACAGTAAAAGGAATGAAAAGGGTCGCAGTAACGCTCTAAGTGCACCAAGCGAGATTCACTGATGGCACTACACCGCTGCGGGGCTTTTTATGTCGGTTCCGTCGCCATTCTTTCGCGTTTGGAATATATACAATTCCAAGTCATATGAAGGATTCCGCCCTCAGGATGCTTCTTCCCGGAGCCATCAGTCTCCCGTTTATAATTTGGTCGTAAGTAACCAGCATCAGAAGCCAATCCTCTTTCCAGAGGACGAATCGGGATCATTGCTATATCTTTCCCAGCAGGTCTACATGAAATGGATCAGGGGGAGGGGGAGGTTGGAGGGGGAGGTCTTGGGGTGGGGGGATCTACCTGAAATGGAAGAAACCTTGGGACGAAAAGAAG
This sequence comes from Macrobrachium nipponense, assembly GCF_015104395.2. Lineage (NCBI taxonomy): Eukaryota > Metazoa > Arthropoda > Malacostraca > Decapoda > Palaemonidae > Macrobrachium > Macrobrachium nipponense. The sequence continues at coordinate 13,544,782 of NC_061093.1, read as the reverse complement.
GAAGGGGGAATATGCGGTAAAGTTAGGGCTCCTGTATTCTTTACCTATGCGCTTAAGTCATCTAGCGGAGGGCAAAGTAATGGATTTTCAAACCAGCCCACAAAAGCTGATATTCAATATCATGTAGCATAATGTTCGATTTTCGAATAATATATAAAATAATCCCAATGTCGACACAAAACTGAAAAATTTTACAAATCCGATCTCTCTCTCTCTCTCTCTCTCTCTCTCTCTCATATGTAAACTATTTACTGAGAATATGATTTTAATTTGATATAAAGTTTGGTCCGATGACGTGGCACTGGAACAGTCTGGTAATTCAGTGCCCTGGTGGAATGACCAGAAGACAAGTGATAAATTAATTACGTATAATAATAATATAAAAATGGTTGGTGACTGAAGCGTCATTAGCTTTTAAAAAAGTCCATCGCCATCTTTTAAAACGTCCGTGGAACCTGAAATCTGATGTTGTCTTTTTTTATCTCCATGACGCCTAAGAGAAAAAAAATCCGTAGAAGAATAAGACACTTGGCAACTGCCCCAGAGATTAGTTTTAAAGAAGGCAATAAAACAATGAAGCAACGAAAACAGAGAGCGCAACTACTAAGCAGAGAGGAAGGAGAGAGAGAGAAAGGAGAGCAGAGAGAGAGCTAGGCAAAGCCTTCAGATCAATCGCTTGTTTACTGACTTTACTGCTAGAGCCTCTGCTTCTTTCTTGGTGGGCCCATCCGACAGGGTTTCCGCAGGGTGTTTCATTAAGGGGAGTGCGTGGTGGTGGTTGGAGAGAGCGAAGGGAAGAAGAGGGGGTGACTGGGGGGGAGGGGGTAGGCGTCTAACAATAAGCCAAATGTGAGCAGGTCTCCAGGGAACTCTAACTCCAGCGCAACCTGGCAAATGCTCACCAAATGAACCACGATCTTCTTCTTCTTACTCCTCCACTACCTCATCCTCCTCCTTCCTCCTCCTCCTCCTCCTCCTCCTCCACGTCTTTCCATCTTCCACCTCCTCGGATCATCATCGTCATCATATTCGTCAAGATCATAGAAAAAACATACTGTGAGATTATTATTATTATTATTATTATTATTATTATTATTATTATTATTATTATTATTATTATTATTATACTGTTCTAATGACAGCGTGGTATAGTATGGTGCACTTGGGAGCAAGTAAGAATCTTCTTTCCCTGGAAAGAGTAGTTTTCTCCTGGAAAGAGAGTTCAAGTTACCTTTTCCCAGGAAAGGTATTCGAGATTCTTTCCCTTGGAAAGTGTTCGAGTTTCTTTTCCCTGGAAAGAAAGTTCGAGTTTACTTTCCCTGGAAAGAGAGTTCGAGTTTACTTTCCCTAGAAAATGTTCGAGTTTCCTTTCCCTGTAAAGAGAGTTAGTCTTTTCTTTCCCGGGAAAGAAAGTTGGAGCATAATTTCCCTGGAGAGTGAGTTGGAGTCTTCTTTCCCTGGAAAGAGAGTTCAAGTCGTCTTCCTCTGGAATGAGTTCGAGTATACTTTCCCTGGAAAGAAAGTTGGAATCTTCTTTCCCTGGAAAGAGGAGGGAAGGAAGGAAAGAGGCTTTTTCAATCATCAATGCGTATCATGCGAAGAATCCAATTCTGAAGGAAAACCATTATTTCACACTGTAACTTTAATACCATTGTTGTTGGAGATGATATTTATAATGAAGTTTGCTTTCTTTATCAGTCTTTAATTAAAAGATGTGTTTCTATTTACTTTTAAATCACTGGGAAGCAGCATGGAATGGTAACAGTTTCCGAAATTAAAATTAGGCGAAAACTATAACTAACTGGTACAAAACAGATTTATTTGTAAAATAAAGCATTATGCTTCCATATTGTTTCTTTGTGCAATGAGTCTACTGGACGGTACTTAATGTCCCTAGGGTCAGGACTTTTTTCCACCTCGACCGTCTCACTCATCATACTACTGTCATGTTGACGGTATAACTACAAGTAATACTACTGTCATGTTGACGGTATAACTACAAGTAATTCATTTAACAGAAATCAAAGCAAAAGAGAATCTATAAAGTAAAATAGAATCTGTAAAGTAAAACTAAAATCTATAAACCCATAAACGCGAGAAAAAAATTGAGGTGGGAGAGAAGTTTTTTTATTTCTTCTTTAAAGTTCAGCCTCTCTCGAGAAGTCTGGATCATCAAGCGGAGTCATCAAGCTAATTTCGCCAGTGTCATGGCAGTGCTATTCCGGGCGTCCAGGAAACTAGGGGAAAAATAATAGGGCACTACCATAATATGACCCTACTAGGCCTTCATTAGCACACAGAAGAGCGCTGAGACTCGGAACGAGAGATGGGAAGGGATGGGAAGGCAAAGCAAGTCGAAAGGAAAGGAGTTTTAAGGGTGGTGGTAAAAGTGGGTGTTGGAATCAAGGCGGGGGAGAGAGGGAGAGGAGGGGGGAGGGCAGGAGGAGGAGGAAGAGGGGAGGAAGAGAGGAGGGGAGGTAGGGGGACCTCAGGAGGAAGAGATCTCAGGTTCCATATTATCGGCTTCCAGGTCAGGTCTGGAAGTGGCGGCGCCGTCTGTCAGTGAGGGATTGACTGGAGCCGCGAGCAAACGACGAGGGAGGCTCCTGGATGCGGCCCAGGGGAGCGACTCGGCCCGTAAGTGCCTCCAAGATCTGGAAACCTGGAAGGTCTAGGGGGGAGGGGGAGGGGATGGGAAAAGGGGGAGGAGCGGGTAAAGGGAAGGCGGCGCAGCGCCCCGCTCGTAAACAGTAATGAACCTAATTGTGGCAGTGGTGCTTCTTCTACTCTTCTTCCTCCTCCTTCCTCCTCCTCCTCCTCCTCCTCCTCCTCCTCCTCCTCCTCCTTCTCTTTCCCCTCTCCTCCAGCTGCTGCTCTTAGAAAAGTCTCTGGAAGGGGAGGAGTCTCTCTGGTGACGTTAATATAATTGTAATTTTAAGTTCCTGAATTATATGTATAAGTATATAATATAGAAAATTAAGGACCCCTCTTTTTCCTTACACGAAATATGAGAAAGTTAATATTCAATAGTTTCGAAATCCACCTGAGAGAGAGAGAGAGAGAGAGAGAGAGAGAGAGAGAGCTAAAAAGCACCTATACCGATGACCTAGACGCAAGTAAATTAAACGTTACTCGTACCCCTCACTTATTGGCATCATCATCCAGACACACATCCAGTGAAAGTTAATCGAAGAACGAAAAAATAATAATAACAATAAAATAATAGAAATATTGTTCTCTCCACTTCTTTTTATTTCATAAAAAATAAGTAAGAATGTGGAACAGTGATGGGGGGGGGGGGGGGGGGGGGGGGATAGTTAAATGGGCCAATTAAGGACTATAGGATGCAGCGTACGTCGGCAACAGAAGCGACAGACAAACTGACACATTTCGGAGGAGGAGGAGGAAGAGGAGGAGGGGATGGGAAAGAAGGGGGCGTTTGGTTTGGTCAATGAAGAACAGTTATCTACCGAGCCCCCAGGGGCGGACGAAGCTGCTGCTACCCTGGGGTCACCGGGGAAGGAACAAATAAAAGGGAAAAGAACCCAATGAAACTCCGAGACAAACGGGCTTGGAATCCCCAGGAGAAACGAGGAGGAAAAGAACAGAGGTCCGAGAATTTGTATCACACGCTGCGCATGGTTCAAGGTGAGGAGTAAAGAGGGGGAATTATTTCTCTCGTCCTTCTGTACAGGAGTCTTCTTATTATTTCTTGGACGACGATTTTCTCAAGACCATTGATTTATGAAATCGTTTTCGTAATCTTCCAGGAAGGCATTATTCCTTGTTCGACAGTCTCTGGAAGCTTACAACTGCGGAAAAATAGATTTATATTTGGTCATCTTAACCCTAAAAAATTTAGTGAATACGTAGAAGAGAGAGAGAGAGAGAGAATTTATTTTTGGTTATCTTAATCCTAAAGAAAAAATTAGAGAGTGCGTAGAAAGGGGAGAGAGAGAGAGAGAAAAAAAACTATGTTCATCGAAAATAGATCGCTCATTTCCTTGGGCATTCATATGCCCCGTAGAAGACCAAAAGCGTTGTAGCGTTGTACTGCATGACCCACCACAATACAGGACCACAAGTTTAGGCTTCAACGTGCTCAGGAAAAGAGGAAAAATAAAAATTGACCAAAAAACAAAAAACGAGAAAAAAAAAGAATAAGCAACAGAATAAGATGGGGGAAGGTGGAAGGCAGGAGAACGCAACCACTCTACTAGTAGGTACCTGATGGTCTCGCAGGGACTTCACGAATTGCTAAGAGCAGCAGCAGCAACAGCAAACCAACGGAATCCTACTGACGAAGAGCAGAAGAGGACAAACTGCTCACAATCAATATAGTGAGTGGCTGAAACTGATTTTTAAAATTACTCCTCAGCTCATTACGCCAAGTGTGTTAACGATTAAATAGAGCAAAGTAGAAAAAATATAAACAAGCAAAAAATGTAATCGAGTTTTCTGTCCGATGTTGGCCTCCGTTGTTATCTATAGCGCTGCCAGAAGTACGACTATTACTCACTTTAATCTTAAATAACATCATGCACGTAACTTTATTTTCATTGTAAATAAATAAAGCATAAGTATCCTATCCTAAAATTCCTGGATCTTTAACTCAACGCGAATCACCTTTTTCAGACATTTTCATACTCCTCCATAAACCTTAACTACACCCCCTACCCCCTCCCCCCACAACAACAACAACAACATAGTTTGTAGGCTTACTCCCCGAGTAAGCGAAATTATAGAGATGGAAAATTCAAGTCCTGACTGGCATCACGGAACAAAAAGTTTTATTTTAGTCCAGAAAATATTTAAGGAACCTTTGCGCATGTAACCTCTTTTCAGTTCAGCGAGTAACTCCGTTCTAATAAATTATCATTTGTTCCTGAAGTTCTCTTATAAAATCATGCTATTATTTGGAATAGAATATTAGTCACATTTCAACACGAACTGTTAGTGGCCAAGATATACCTTATTTGAAAGACTGGTAAGTTTAAAATGTCTCATATTAGCCAAACATTTTGAAAGACCTAATAAACGTCGAACACTTATCAGTCCCTGTAGCAGTCAGGACCTTTGAACGTTATAAATTATGCATCACTACATACTCTATCATACTAGCTTGAATATTAATGTGTTTTTATCAGATACCCAGGAATAATAAAAAAAATAAATAAATGTCATGATAGAATCTGAGCTCACTACACGCAGTGTAGTTATTTTCATTGTTATAATGGTCCTATATTACTCGTAATCAACCATTAAATAGGGTTATAATTATACGAGTTGGCTTGAAATTTGTTAAGCTTTAAAGGAGTAACACTAAAGTAATGGTTGCATTACTTGCTTTAAAAAAAAACTTTTTTTTATTTTAAAGATAATAAAAATCTCAAGATGCTTTTCTTTCCTCAACCTCAACCTTCTTCACCTCCGCCTCCTCTCCCCCCAGAAGTTAAATTCCTATATAGAGCCTTTTCCTGCACTCCTATCAGACCCCTTTCCTCTTTCACAAAAGCTCGGACATTCCCCCTCCCCTCTCCCCAACACTCCCCATCTCTCGTGAGTAAAAACTGATGATGGGAGGTGAAGAGAAGACGTCTGTGGAAGGGGTAAGGAAGAGGAGGGCACTGGTGTAGTAGTGGTTGAAGGGAAGAGAGAGGAAAAAGAGAAAGAGAGGAGGAGGCGAGGAGGGGGAGGAGGAGGAGGGTGCATCCATTAGCTTTCCATCGCCAGTTCGTCACCGACAACGGAGCCGACGGTGCGAAACCCCAAGCACGGTCGCTTCAACTTCCTCCGGAGTTTTCTTCCTTCTCTCGCCCTGTTTTGCCCCGTCACTTGGCTCTTCCCGTCCCGTCCCTGTCCCGCCATTGCCAGTTTCTCTGTCACTCGCAGCACTCGCCCGCCCAAGTCTATTTTCTGACAATCACTGTCACTGGCTCCCTCACAGAAAAGAGCGTTTCTTGGACCTGGTCATTGCCCACTACGACACATTCCATCATGAATGCCTCTAAGACTTGCAAGCTGATCCTAATGTGGGGTCTCGATGTAGGTTACAATCTCTCTCGCTCTCTCTCGCTCTCTCTCTCTCTCTCTCTCTCTCTCTTTCATTAAAAGAAGCCGTTTTTCCCCACAATTCATTCGAAACATTAAACGCTTCATAATAATAATACACTTTTGATCTTACTCAAAACATAAAACATGAGCTAATAAAAAAAAAATAAAAACGATTTAAGCAGCAACTGAATAATAAAACACCTTGTCTATCTACCGGCACTAATAAGATGAGGAAGCCTAACAAACCGGAGATAATGGAGGAGGGGGTGTGTGGGTGGGGGGGGTGGAGTTGGAGGGGGGGGGAAGTGTTGAGGACAGAGGAGGCCTCGAACACAAGCGAGGAGACAAGACCTCCTCACTCATACTTGCAACAAAGGGCCCACGTCTGATCGCACCAAAGAGCCATTGTCAGGCAAAACACCGCCCATTACTGAATCAAAAGGACCTCGTGATTTGTAAAGCATTGGGGGTTGGGGGGGGGGGGGGGGGGGGGGGGTGGGGGGGGGGGGGGGGGAGAAGAGACACAAGTCTGCGTGTTTATAGACGTCAGTTTTGCGATGGTAAAATTCACCTCCTGGGTGACGAAGAAGAAGGATTTTGATGCAGGATGGAAGAGGGAAGTGCAATGCAGATAAGGGAATGTGACGGAATGCAAAAGATAAGGTTAAAAACTCGCTTGAAAACTGACATACTGTGACACTTTTGGAAACTGTCAGAATGAAATTATCTGCGAAAAAAAGACTAGGTCCAGGTTTTGATCATTATGAAAACTCAAAATTAAAATTATCTAAAAAAAATGAAAAGAAGCAGAGGTCCTGATTTCAACACTTAAAAACCGTCAAAAATAACATGGCTGTGATTTAGACAAATTTTAAGCAATAAAAATAACAGGAACTACAGCAAAACGTGATATATAATATATATATATATATATTATGATATATATATATATATATATTATATATATATATATATATATATATATATAAACTTAAATATAAATAGAAAGGTACAGAAGACCCCTCTCCTTTTCGTCTTTTGTCTCTTGTCACCTTGTCTTGGAAGACTCTCTCTCTCTCTCTCTCTCTCTCTCCTTACAAAACGCCCTCCCCCAAGTAATGATCCTGATGGGTCTGTGATGGGCGGGATGATGGGCACTGCGTTTAATGTACTGTTTGTGAGCCATATCTCTTCTGATGGCGGGAGGCTGACGGGGACGCCGCGAAGATCAAGCGGTTCATCACCTCCTTCAGGGGGAGGGGAGGGGAGGGGAACGAGGAGGAGGAGAGGTACCTGACGGAGGAGGAGGAGGAGGAGAGGGGAGATGAGGGGGTCATGGAGGGGTAGAGGAAGGAGGGGGGGGTTAGTTGTTTTTCGTCAGTCTCGACCAGCGACAACTGAAGGAGGAGCTGATGGTGATGGTAACCATGAGAGAGAGAGAGAGAGAGAGAGAGAGAGCTGAAGGAAAAAAAAAGAACCCTGATGTATATAAAAGTACAAGACAGGCACAGGAAGGAAGGAGAAGAGACAGAGAGAGACAGGGAGAGAGGGTGGGGGTGGGAAAGGGTTGGCAGGGGGTAGGGTAGGGTCCATTGGACAGCTTCGCGAAGGAGGATTCCATCAGGTTCCATCATCTGACGGCGGGGTATTCTTCCTGGGTGTCTCATTACACCGCGAGATGACGGAGGCGGTGGAGGTGATTGAAGGGGCAAGTCGTGGAGCAGGTGAGGGACAGGAGGCGCTAATGGCCTCCTTAAAGGTGTCAATTCCCTTGGCTTCGGATGACGGGTACCTGGCGTTTCCTCCCCCCCAACCCCCTCCCCCCCCACCCTCAAAAATCTCTGCCCCCTCCTCCCCCCCCCCTTCTCTCTCTCTCTCTCTTTCTAAGGAACATGAGTTTCATTTGCCACTGCCATTCTATAGCTGTTGGCCTACAATATACTATATAACTGTTGAACTGCCATATTCTGGAACCGTTGAACTGCAACATAATCACTGACTGTTCTCAATTTACAGGAAATTTTGGATTTGTATATCTGCATAGATCAATAGATAGAAAGATATACAGATTTATACAAGTGTATGCAAATTCTTATGTAAAACAGGACAAGTCTCAAGTATAAAAGGTTCATTATATTTAAACCAGTGTTTTAATAGACCTTTTATACTCGAGAAAGTGTATATAACTTTCATATTTCCCAATATATGCAAGAAACTGATGCTATAATGCTTTGCTTAAGAGTGTGTACCCAAAATAAGCTAAACCTTTTAACTTTATAACAGTATAAAAAAATACATTTTCGATCTGCTCAATCTACTATTTTCGGTCTGCGCAAAATGATATTCCGGTCTAAGTAAACGACTCTTTAAATCCGAACAGGATAATGGAGGTGAAAATAGAGAGATGAAACGAAGACGTAATTTTAAAATGTTGCATTTCTCCATCTTGATCCGACTCGTGAAGTTTTTATTAACGTCACACAAGCCTTCACACGGTGTACTCGGTGGAACTCCAGAGAGATAGAGGTGAGAATGAGAAATGAAGGAAAAAAAAATAACATGCATAAACGAATAAGACAGGCGCAAGAGACAGAGAAGCACAGGAGAGAGAGAGAGAGAGAGAGAGAGAGAGAGAGAGAGAGAGAGAGAGAGAGAGAGAGATTCGGATAGCGCTGTGGTTGATGAAGGAGTAAGCTCTTTTTTTCTTTTTTTCTCATACTAACCCCGTTAAGTTTCTTATATAGGTTGCCACGAGATGGATATAAGAAAAAAAAAATAGAATTAGCGGAGTCTTTTACGGAGCCTTTTCATAACATCTTCAATTTCCCTCACATAACGAATTATTATTATTATTATTATTATTATTATTATTATTATTATTATTATTATTATTATTATACTACCCAGAAGCTGAACCCTATTCATATGGAGCAAGCCCACCACAAGGGTCACAGACTTGAAATTCAAAGAATACGATGCTCATTAGAAAGAGGAAACAGAAGATAAAACTGGAAATAATAGAATTATTATTATTATTATTATTATTATATTAATTATTATTATTATTATTATTATTATTATTATTCAGAAGACGAACCCTATTAATATGGAACAAGCCTACCACAGGGGCCACTGACTCGAAACTCAAGCTACCAAAACAACACGGTGTCCATTTGAAAGAAGTAATAGGAGGCAAATTTGCCCTGGCCGAGAACATATACATATATATATAATATCTCGCATCCGTCATATTTCAAGACTGGAATAGCAATGGACACACACAAACGAGGTTTAATAGACTTCCAATCCAAGATAAGAATCTGGAGCGGAACCGGCTTCTTGCTGCAGCCGCCATTAGCATCCAACGACGGGATACTCTTGACTCTTGTGGTTTTTGCGCCATTTATTATTCATTACGTGAACCCAACCGGAAGTCTTTAACGTCATAATGGAAATATTAATTAGCGCTTGTAACGTTAGACAGATTTATGTTAATTTGGTGATGGCAGCTTAGGGTTTCATTTACGATTCACTTATAACCGATACTTACAGCCACACATACCGAAACCGTAGGAAATTATGGTACAATATAACTTACTTCCGTGATATACAAACATGTTAAGGAATAAGGTATAAAATTACTTTAAATCTAGCATCATAACCAAAATTATGAAAAAGTTAAAAGGGTGAGGAAAAAACATGGAGGCAGGCCAACTGAAAAGGTTAAGTCATTATAATTATTATTATTATTATTATTATTATTATTATTATTATTATTATTATTATTATTATTTACATTTACAAGATAAACCCTATACAAATGGAACAAGCCCACAAGGGGACAGACTTGAAACGGAATCACCCAAAGAATAAGATGTTCATTTGAAGGAAGTTGCAGACGATGATAGAAATACAGAAAGGGACCAGTTATTAGAAAAGAGAAAAAGATAAAAACCTACAAAGGAGATAGAGAGAATAAAGATATAAATAAATGACGGAAAACTAAGTGAACTGTTTTAGGGTAGTAATGCATTGCATCTTCGCTGGAGCCGATTGCAATTAAAGGTTCGGGAATGAGTGAAATAAAAAAAAATTCGCTGTATGAAGCAAACACGACGGACATCAAGACCCCCAATCCCACTCTAAACACAATCAGCTCTAACCGATGCAGCAATCACAATTCATGATTTAGCCATGTTATAACAATCAAATCGAGCGTCCTAAGAAATAAGCATAATAAAAAAAAAAAACAAGAGGCACAACCAGTAATGTCTCAAAATCCAAAGATAAGTTGTGAAAAGTGTGGAAAATTGTGCCATGGAAAAATGGCCACTGACAACTTTTTCTGTCGAGAGAATGAGGGCGGGGTGCCAATCAAGTTGAAACAGCGTCCGAAAACTCCAAAGATTTTGCGAGTGTTTTCCAGCACGCCCTGAACTGGACGCTGGAAGCCGGGGCGGGGGATGGGGGGAGGGGGAGGGGGAGGGGGAGGGGAGAGGGAGGGGAGGGGAGGAGGAAGAAGAATTGGCAAAGCAGAAGAAAAGAGATGGGAAAGTGAGGTAGAAATAAAAATCCCAATGAGGTGGTTATGACCAGATGGAATTGGGCAGGAATACCACGAAAAAAAACATTCTTCCTACACAACAAACGTCAGTAAAAAAAATACACGGACATACAAAACCTGCAATACACACAAACATACACATACACACGAATAAACACCACCAACCTTACCGTAACGGCAGCATAAAAAAAGAAACAAAACTCTCTACTTACGAACTTTAATTCAATCTTAGTACGCAGATCCTCTCAACTAAGGAGAAACGTCAAACGACAAAAAAAAAGAAAGAAAAAAAAATAACAGCAAAGAAACCCTGACCCAGGAAACGCAGCATCAAATAATAAAAGCGGCGGCAGCTCAAATTTCCTGGACGCCGTGTGCAAAATTAACATGTGACAATCCCGGACACCCCGTCCACAACGAGGCCGTAACGAATGGCCGAGAATAGTCACTACAATAGTAACCAGTGACAACGCGAATAAAATAGTGAGACTTAGATGCTTATAATATCTGAAGGAGGAGGAGGAGTGAGGGGTAGAGAAGGAGAATGGGGGGGGGGGTGGGGGGGGGGGGGGGGGTATAAAATAAGAGGAGAAGGGCTGATCGAAGGAAGGAAGAGAGGAAGGGGGAGTCGTTCCCTGCCTGAAGTGGAGACGAGGGGGGGGGACTGCGCAGACATGTTCAACAACGTGGACGTGTTATAAATACGCGCAGCCCGTCATTCTACGCAATATCAACCGAAGGAAGAAAGGAAGGGGGAAGGGAAGGAGGGGGAAGAGAGTCTCTGTGATGAGGTCCTACTAGAACACGCAGACACGTCCAACAACATGTTCTAAATACGCGCAGCTCGTCATTCTGCACAATATATATATATATATATATATATATATATATATATATATATATATATGTATATATATATAGTAGTAGTTGCAGACTTTAATCATATTTTTGGCCCCATTTTTTTGTATATATATATATATATATATATATATTCTATATATATATATATATATATATACATGGGGCCAAAATGGGGCAAAATATGATTAAAGTCTGCAACTACTCACTACTACTGCGCTGCTGCTGCTGATGAGCATATTAGGCAGAGGATCAAAGTGAGGGACTGCAAATTAACTGAATCATTATTGCAAGAGCAAGCGCTCCACATTTCATATGCGGCCATCTAATCTAGTTTTCCCATTTAGGTTAGTGGCAATAACAGTACATTGTGAGAGCCTTGGGTTCACTGCTATAAGCCATCATTTTTCCTAACCACACCCCCACCCACACCCATCCCAACACAATCAGTCTTTTTTTCCCCCTAAACCCTGAAAAAATGCCCCCCCCCCACTAAAAAAATAAAAAATTTGCACAATAGTTCCACGTTGGAATCTCCAACTATACTGTTACTACTACTACTACTGTAACTACATTTTTCTCTCCACTTCCATTCTTGCATTTTTAGCGAGGTTTTTTCCACCCAAGTCATCTTCAGTACCAGCATCAAGAAATGACGATTTCCAACAATTTCCAACTTTAACACTAACTAACTTGGATCTCTCTCGTTAATCCTCTCAATCTGCAGATCTCTCTCTCTCTCTCTCTCTCTCTCTCTCTCTCTCTCTCTCTCACACAATTGTTTTTCATCTTCTCATTGCAATATTTTCCATTCTCTTTACGAATTCTTAAATCTGAATGAAAAGTTATCTCAACTCGCAGCCTTTTCAAACTCTCTCTCTCTCTCTCTCTCTCTCTCTCTCTCTCTCTCTCTCTCTCTCTCTCTCTCTCAGCTCAAGTCTTAATCTCCAAATCCTTATCAGTTTATCCTCTTCTCGCATGACGTCATTCTCAACAGATTACTACCTCTCTTTTTCCACCTAACACTACCTGGTCACTTTTATATCTCATTCTTTCCCATGTTCTCCTTTCATTCCGAGATTCTTCTTCTTCTTATCCTCTCCTCTCTTATTCCCATCAAACACCCCCTTTTCTCTCCTCCTCTTCTTACATTCCCATCTCAACATCTACCCTTACACTTACATTGCCCCCCCCCCCCCCCCACACCCCAAGCCTCACCCATTCCCCTCTCCCAGGGTCTTACGCCTCACCTATCCCTTTCCCTCCCCCCCCAAAGGCACCCCTCCCCAAAGCCCCCAGGTCGTCACACAGGGGAGATAAGACGGGCCGACACTAAGCACCAATGATGGACAGGCCGCTATTCTACGTGCCGAATGCGTGCGAAGGAGGGAGACGATCCACAGAATGTTCTTCTTGCTGCTGTTGGAGTTGGAGAAGAAGAAGAAGAAGAAGAAGAAGAAGAAGAAGAAGAAGAGAAGAAGTGTTGGTGAATGCCCATGATGATGTTGGGGAAAGGGTTGGAGGTGAGAGGGGTTGGAGGAGGCAACAGGATTTTAAGAAGGTGGTTGGAGAATAAAGAGAAATGGGATAGAAGGAAGAGAATCAGCCTTCCCAGATGAGGTGCTCTCTCTCTCTCTCTCTCTCTCTCTCTCTCTCTCTCTCTCTCTCTCTTTCTCATTTTAAAACGCTTTAATGGAGGAGCTGTTTGGTGGAACGGGGGAGGTAAAGAGTGTAAATGCTCTCGAGGTCTTGTTTAAAAGCAGTTCAAAGAATATACATTTTTACCTTTTTTTTTTTCTTTCCATTTATTTTCGTTTTCTCTCCCCCCGCCCCCCCCTCCCCCCCCCCACCAAAAAAAACAAAAAAAAAAAAGAAAAAAAAACGTGGGTTGTCTCGGAAAGAGGAAGTTGATGGACACTCCCGTGAAAGTGGTAATACTTAGCGCCGAAAAAAGGTGTCGGAATACTTGTGCTTTTGCATGGGGGGGAAAACATCTTTTTAAGAAGAAAAAGAAATCTATTAAAAAAAAGCACGAAGGACACGCGCAAAGCATGTTAAACAAACCTAGGACCTCGGAACAAATAATTTTATAGAATGTTCACACATCTGAAATTACGTTTTAAAGTATTATTATTGTTGTTGTTGTTGTTTTGTTGTTGTCTTAAAATGCCACTTATCTTTATAATCCGACCAGGAATCAAGAAACTCAAAACTATTAATTTCTGCGAAATGAAGGCATTTTAAACCAACGTATTATTATTATTATTATTATTATTATTATTATTATTATTATTATTATTATTATTATTATTAATCCCTGCCCTGAAACATCACACATATCATTACCAGTGAATCACTGTCACAGCATTATTATTATTAATCATTATTATTATTATTATTATTATTATTATTATTACTATTATTATCATCATCAAATAGAGGCGGCGGACTGCTGGTGCATTCTTCCATGGCGGGTAAGACGTTACCAAAAGAGATCGAAAGAGGAGGACGGTATTCAAGTTTCTCGCGGCCTCTCATGCCGGTTGTCAACCGTATCATCTTTACGGTTGTTACCGGTTGACAGTGACGGTCTATGATGGCGGAATGTTGCTGCGAAAGACGGCGACGGCGGCGCTAGAGAGAGAGAAGAGAGAGAGAGGACCACGCAGAATGAAGTATCTGCAAGAATGCTGTTCCTCGGTGCTAACAGACAAAGAGGGAGAGAGACCTTGATGCGCGAAAATTCGAAGCGGGCGATAACGTCACATGCTTCACTAGCGGGTCGTGGCTGCTGCTGCTAAAACAAAAAAAAAAAAAAAAAAAAAAAAAAAAAAAACCCTGGACATAACAATTTCAATACGTGTCAAGTTACTACTCTACTGGACATGACATTTTCAAGACGTGTTAAGTTTTCTAAAATAAATAAATAAAATAAAAAAACTTTACTACTGGACATATTTTCAAGACGTGTTCAAGTTTTGAAAGAAAAAAAAAAACTTTCACTATCGGACATGATATTTTCAAGTGTTGTCATAAAAATATCAATACTGGACATCATTACGAATCGTTGTTAAAAATCATCACTACTGGATTTAATATTCACCATGAAGTGCTGTCTTACTCAGTGACGGACACTCCCCCCTACCTCTCTCACCACCAACCCCCCCCCCACACAATAAAATAGGCAGAGTAAGATAGGAGCGTTGATTGAGAAACTGCAATATGCATTACCAAGAATACGCTAAGCAGTCTGTTGTGACCATCAAGCACGCAGACTTTCAAAATGAATCTAAAAATAACCTTGAGCTGACGTATTTCTGAACGCCAGCCATCCTGCCAAGCAATTTACCAAGACCGAGAAGAGATCTCCCGTCTTAAAATATATTTAAGCTTCACATTATTTACCTGGGTATTTAAACTGCTTCCCGGGCACTCCTTCGTGCCATAACTCGCTCAAGTGTGACTGTCGTAACACTTTCCAGCTACGGTAAGTGGCAACGTTAGTTTTTGCTGCCGAAATTCACATCTGATTATCAAGTGGGGTTTCGTTCGAAATGAATGGCGGACTGGTCATATAATGACTTTTGTTTCTCGAGATGAAATTAAATGAAAAATATTATTTTTTTCAAAATAAATCATTGATTTATTTTTAGAAAATCAACCTCCAGATGTGCTAAAAGATACAAATGAAAAATATGAAAAAACTATTACAGTTTGAAAAATAAAATAAAGATGTAATAATTCAATACATACCAAGAAGACATGTCATTTAAAAACAAATATTATTTTGTGGGGTAAAAGAGCAGATAGACTGCGAGGGGGGGGGGGGGGGGGGGGGGGGAGGGACGCTGGCAAGCGAGTGAAGGATGTGCATACTAAATGAATGAGTCTTGGAAAAGAGAGAGAGAGAGAGAGAGAGAGAGAGAGAGAGGGGTGTTACGTTAGTGACGATGGAGAGAGAGAGAGGTGTAAAAACTAAAGTTGAAACGGTGGGAGGCCGCCGGAGGGGAGATGCTCTCTTATTGCGTATTAAAATCAAATTAAAGAATATAAAGGAGGAGCAGCCTCTTGTTTATGAGATCGCCACATCATTTTCCTCCCAGCCTCCTCCTACAGAAGGCTGCTGGGATCTTGAGCATCAAGAAAAAAAAAAACACGAAATAAATTTAAAGAAATCCTCGGAATATGTTAATATTCAAGGTGATCGTATTTGTATTTTTTTTTTTTTTTTTGAAAGACGTTAGTGATGTGTGATTTGACCACGAAACACAACCTTGAACTTTATAAAAATTGAAAAAAATATGATTGGAAGCGCCTCTTTACCAGTTTATTCGAAGAAGTGTTTGTCTAATGGAAAGAACAATGTTCTGAGTGGTAACATTACATAAAATGATATAATATTCTGCCCACTACATAGTCTCTAATTAATAAATAATCGACCCGAGACGAGAAAATACAAGAAAATGTAATTTAACCTTTATCGACAAGCAATTGAAACCTCCAGAGGCCATACTACCTGGCACCCAGCCCCCAAATTCAAACCAGTGCCACACATATAATGATCTGAAGTGTCTTCTAAAGAGACAGACACTGCTGTAGGGCAAAACCTAAGCTCCGTTCTTCTTTTCCTAAGACTTTATTGGCTCTTTATCTAGAGCACCTAATCCTCCTTTTTTTTTTTTTCCTTTTCCTAGGACATTTTAGTGCTTCCATTCTCTGCCCGCCACCTAGTCTTTTCATAGTGGCTCCTTCTCAAGGGCCTAAGCTAATCTTTCATAGTGGCTCCTTCCCTAGACACTAACCTAATCTCCTTTTCATTGGACTCTCATAGTGACTCCGTCTCAAAGGCCAAAACCTAATCTCCTTTCTCCTTTTCCTTGACTCGCATAGTGACTCCTTCATGGCCAAAAACCTATCTCCTTTCTCCTCTTCCTAGACTAAAATCATAGTGCTCCGTCTCAGGCACTAATCTCCTTTCTCCTCCTTGGATCATAGTGACTCCTTCTCAATGGAAAAACCTCATCTCCTTTCTCCTCTTCCTATGACTCTCATAGTGACTCCTTCTCAAAGGCCAAAACCTAATCTCCTTTCTCCTCTTCCTATGACTCTCATAGTGACTCCTTCTCAAAGGCAAAAACCTCATCTTTCTCTCTTATGCTCTATATGCTCCTTCTCATGGCAAAAACCTCATCTCCTTCTGTTCTCTTTTCCTAAGACTCTTCATAGTGACTCTTCTCAAAGGAGGCCAAACTCATCTCCTTTCTCCTCTCCTATGGACTCATAGTGACTTCCTTCTCAAAGGCCAAACCTCATCTCTTTCTTTTCCTCTTCCTATGCTCTCATCGTGCTCCTCTCAATGGCAAAAACCATACCCTTTCTCCGCTTCCTATGCTCTCATAGTGACTCCTTCCTCAAAGCCACAAAAACCTATCTCTTTCTCCTCTTCCTATGACTCTCATAGGACTCTCAAAGCCAAAACCTCATCTCCTTTCTCTCTTCCTATACTCTCTCGTACAAAATCCTTCTCAAAGGCCAAAACCTCATCTCCTTTCTCCTCTTCCTAGGACTCTCATAGTGACTCCTTCTCAAAGGCCAAAACCTCATCTCCTTTCAATCTTCCTATGACTCATCGTGAATCCTTCTCAAAGGGCAAAAAAAAACCTCTTCCTCTTTCTCCTCTTCCTATGACTCTCATAGTGACTCCTTCTCAAAGGCCAAAACCTCATCTCCTTTCTCCTCTTCCTATGACTCTCATCGTGACTCCTTCTCAATGGCAAAAACCTCATCTCCCTTTCTTTCTCCTTTCTTTAGACTCTAGTACTCCTCTCAAGCCCCCCCCCCCCCAAAACGTCATCTCCTTTCTCCTCTTCCTATGACGCAATCGATCCTTCTCAATGGAAAACAAAAAATCTCTCCTTTTCCTATGACTCTCATAGTGGCGGAAACCCCAAACCCTCCCCCTCCTCAACTCGACCCCATTTACAAACCTTCCCACAGCTCTATCTCCACCTGACAATCAATCTCCTGAACAACCTCTCAACTGGGCCGCGAAGCAACTATCACTTCGTCTTAAGGTGCCCCGACACAATACCCAACTTTATAATTCAGTCATTTGAATGCTATGCACGCGCGAAGACCCATCGACATTGGCGTTCGATGTGGAAAGAAAAAAAGTAAAAAAAATATGCAGCGAGTTGTGTCCATCCATCCATCCGTCTGCCTGTCTGTCTGTCTGTCTCCCTCTTTCTTGTCTTTGATGCACTGAGATATATAGAGCTGGGAGGACTCGTGGAAGCATGGGGCTTCCAGGTTGTGTCTGGAACACACACACACACACACACACGCACATACACGTACATACACTATACAATTTCATGCGGGCATCATGGCCACAATAGAGCAGCTCCCTCATTGGTCTCCCATACCCCGGTGGGGCTGTTGGGGGTAGGATGCCCAGAACCATACTACCCTCATGCATATAAGGATTTTAGTTTTCTTTAGTCCATATTGGATTATTCTTCTCTCTCTCTCTCTCTCTCTCTCTCTCTCTCTCTCTCTCTCTCTCTCTCTTTCTTTCAAGTACATAAACACACGCATAAAATTTCGTTCCCAACAACTATAAACGCTGAAACAAAACACGAATTTCTATTTTTCACAGTTTAGTGCAAAACTCTAAATTAGCATCTTTTTCATCTAAATTCTACATGAAAACTCTCCTACGTTTGAAATTAAATTAGCTGGCATTCCATATACCAATCCAGTTCCATCGTCCCAACTGGGATAAAACGCCCATATAAGGGGAACTACTTTGCCCATAGCGGGCAACGCCGTTGATATCTAAATTGCAAGGGTGCGATCATGTCACCCCGATATGGTGCTTTGCTCTTCTGATGCCCACAGTTTGATTCCCTTAGTTCGTGGTATGGTTCGGGTGGCTTTAGAAGGAATTGTTGGTTTGCCTTTCGAAATGAGTGATTAGAAAAAGAGAGAAGATTGAACAAACGTTTTTACAGAAATTGGGAAAATATACAGTAGTCCGCTACAACAAATACGAACTGAGTTCGTTGTTCGTCTGTTGCTCCTGATTTTGGCAAGAGATTCTTTTTATCAAAACCTCCTTTCGATATGGATGATAAAAAACAAAACAGAAAATTTACCATTTTTTTTTCTGGAAAATGTTCAGTACTCCGTTATACTAAATACGTACAGATTTCCTGTTTGAAAATACAAACCTTTACACAAAGAGATTAACGATAAAAGACAAAAGACAAAAACACACATACCTAAAGTGTCACACAGACAGCATAAGTTCACGAAAAATATCAAGATGTAAAACCCAATAATCCCCCAAAAAAGAAAAAAAAAGAACAAAAAAAGTTGCTTGGAACGCCCCCAAAAAACTGGACCCCGCTGTTGCTGCTGCTGTTGCCCTTGCCCGCTTAGCAAGAGGGTACGGGGGCACGGAACTGGTGGTGGCTTTATAATGTTGTTTTATAAAATTATGGAAAAAGGTGAATCTGCATTTATAGCAACCAGAAGCTAACACTCGAATAAATGATGGACGAGTGCGGTTATTTTGAGAAACCTAATCGAAGCATTTTTTTAAAGACAATCCATGTTTCATTAAGAACCGTGTCAAACTTTTCTTCAAGTCTAATACATTCCTTATATTCATAAGGAGTTTGAAAATACTCGTGAGCATTGGGGGGGAGGGGGAGGGGGAAAGCTAGAAGTGCTTTATAATTTTTATTGCAATGTAGATAAAATATGTTTATTTTGTAAATAATATATATAAATACGTACACACATATACATTACATGTACATATA
>NC_061093.1:13440477-13520477 GCF_015104395.2 Macrobrachium nipponense | reverse complement strand
AGAGATTTTAAAGTGAGCCGTGAGTGTCAGCTTGACCTCAGAGTCCTCCGGAGAGAAATCTAATGCCCACGACCCTTCTCATTCATGCCCGTTTTCCCTTCTGCCCTGCAAATGACTGGAATTGTGTTGTGTGTGTGAAGGAGGGTACGAAGCACGTACACAAGACGAGTGAGGATGGGTATAATGTCCAAGATGAGACGAAGGACAGTTTTCTTAACCGCGAAACTGGGCTAGTTGATAACTAAAGTTGGAAAACTTGGGCATACGACCATACGAGATCTTACGATAAAGGAAAGAGTTTACAATGTTGGCAATAAGAAAAAGTAGTTTACATTGTTGGCGATGAAAACCTGTTTACATTGTGGCAGTAAATAGCTGTTTACATCATTAGCAATGAAGAGCTGTTTGCATTGTTGGCGATGGAGAGCTGTTTGCATTGTTGGCAATGAAAAGCTGTTTGCATTGTTGGCAATGAAAAGCTGTTTGCATTGTTGGCAATAACAAGCTAAAATGAATGGTTGGAAAACTCGGACGCACGACCTTAAGAAATCTTATGATAAATACAGGAAATCTGTTTACACAGTTTGCAATAGAAAGCTGTTTACAATGCTGGCAATAATGAGTTGGAAGGCCAGTTTTCTTAACTGTAAAACTTGGCAGTTGATAACCAAGAAGTCGCATGATAAAGTATACAGTAAAGCTATTTAAATTGTTGGCAATAGAAAGCCTTTTGCATTATTGGCAATAATAAATTGAAAATGAAAGGTTGGAAAACTCAAGACACACAATATTTAAGAAATCGCATGATAAATAACAGGAAAGCTGCTTACATTGTTTGCAATAGAAAGGTGTTTGCAATGTTGGCAATAATATGGAAATAAAATGTTATCAACCTCGGGCACAACCTTACGAAATATTATGAAAAATTACAGTATAACTACACAATAGTTTGTAATAATAAGTTGTAAATAAAAAATTAGAAACCTCACGCACGACCTTACCAAACCTTATGAAAAATACAGTGTAGCCGTTTATATAATTTGCAATGTATTCATTTATGCAAATAAACTTTAAAAAAAAACTGAATGAAAAAAACCTTTATCAAGTTCTTTTTAAACACCTTTATCAAGTCTATTTTAAACACCGTTATCATTTTTTTTGTTGCTACATAATCTACACGGTATTACGAGCGCAGTCTTACATTTCCTAAAACTGAACAAGTTTCAGATGGAGCGACATTACCGGAGTACGCTCATCAAATTAAGGCCCCCCAAATTAGCGGTTCCCTTCATATTATGACGGCCTTTACACTGTTTGCTGGAGACTGTTACTCCATTATATAATGCGAGATAAATATGCCCGCTGAGTAAATATAATACACCTCTTGCAGAAAGGAAACAAATAATAGAAAGTATAGTTTGACAAAATATATTATTATTATTATATTATTATTATTAACTATTATTCAGAAAGAAGTAACAGAAGGCAATGAGAATTACAGAAAGAAGAGATCACTTATTAAAAAAATGAACATATCAATCAATAAATGTGAAAAAGTAGGTAATTTCTATGAAAATAAACACGGAAACAACTGATAAAGTTTAGTTTGACAAAATATATAAAGGCAGAAAAATTATAAAAAGTATAGCTTGAACAAAATACGTAAATACGGAAATATGACCATACTGAAATAAACTCAGCAACGTTAAGAAACAAGTAAAAAATGCGCCGAAGAAGCAGTCAAGTTTCCTGTGTAGCGTATAATGCTGTATTAAGCTCTCAGCCACGTCCCATGAAACTCTCAGCCGGACGTGGTGGCCTGTGTTGTGACGTTGCCAGACGGACGATCACGGCTAACTTTAACCTTTTAAAAATAATAAAAACTACTGAGGTTAGAGGAATGCAATTTGTTATGTTTGATCTCAGGAGGGTGGATGATCAACATACCAGTTCGCAGCCCTCGAGTCTCAGTTATCTTTAAGATCTCAGGGCGGACAGAAAAAGGGGGAAAGACAGACGAAGCCATCTCAGTAGTTTTACCGAAAACTAAAAGTACGACGACTAATCCATTAAAATGTTACTGAAGGAAGGCTGAAGAAGGAAGGCCGCTGCTTGTTAGCAGAGGCACCTGAAAGCGAAGGAACATTTCTCAGCGCAGAGAAATTATTTAGGAGGCGAACGGAGGAGATGATGAGAGAAACGCCCACTGCCCACAGAGGCAAAACATGAGTGAGGGATGGACACTGGGGCACTTTCACCCCAGAGATTTATTATTGTTGACGGCGAGCCAAGAATCACCAACAGCCATCGTCGTATATCATGAGTCGCAATCGGCATGGAACCATTAAATTATATATACGTGATATATATATATATATATATATATATATATATATATATATACACATTATATATATATATATATATATATATATATATATATATATATATATATACACCTCCTCCTCCTCCTCCTCCCCATATTTCCTCTACCTTTTACTTATATTATTCTTCCTCCTATTTCATTATTTCTTCTTCCAAGACCACCTCAAGAACAGGAAGAAGGAGAAAAAGAAAAGGAAGAAAACGAAGAGGAGGAGGAGGAGACAGAGGAGAAGGAGACGGAGGAGGAGGAGGAAGAAGAGGTAGTCGAGTGGACCATGTGGAAAAGGTTATACAAAATGTCACACGTCACACCCGGATGACTCCAGCTGAATTACTGGGAGTCAGCTATGCTTTTATCTTAACCTGCCACTCAGACCCTATCTCCTTAACATTTACTCTTTAATACAACAGTGGTCTTCTAATATTCCTCGTCCATTTGTTCTCGTCTCCGTTCGCTTCCTTCGTTCACTCGCGGGAGAGGATGGAATTAAGAAATCCGACACGCCCGTGATGCGCTGTGAAAGAAAGATCTACCTATGAGAAAATACCTCATTAGGAGCTTTCTCTCAGGCACTTATAAAATCATTATTATGCTCGGTGCTCCGTCCGTCCGCCCGGCCGCCCGCTCCGCGGAGGACGTGTTCAAATAATTCCAACTTGCTCATTCCATTGCAGGGTTGTACGTCAACCTAACACATTAACGGATTTCTTTCTCCCGATGGCCACCGCCAGGTCCCGAAAAGCCTTGCGGTTCTTTCTCTCGCATATTCCGTTCCTTAAAAGTCATGACTGGCCTCGTTTGCCAGAGTAAGGCTTCAATGCCCAGCGATACATTTTAATGGGGTCGAGATACACTGCTCGGGAGAAATGTGGGGGAAGAGTTCTGTGAAAGCTTTTTTTTTTTTTTGAGGGAAATGTTTACGTACCGCGTCGAACGTGTTTCGTTTCACAGACTTCACGGTATATTCGGTACATATTCGTTGCTGATTTAAAGGACGGGAGGGCCGGGAGACAAACAAACAGAGAGAGAGAGAAGCGAGTATTGCATTCCGCGTTTTACAACGGGCGACGTTTAATTCCTCACAATTAACACGGCCACTAAAACACTTCGCCTGTCATTCCTAATCCCTCTATAACCTCAATCATCCACGCCGGTAAATTCTAAACCACCCGACAACCCCCTGAACACACACGGGACACCGCGCCCTCCCCACTGAATCCCTCCCCTCCCACCCCCCTTGACTATTGTGGAACTACTACTGCCGCCACCACCACCCCTTCCCTCCCCTCCCCTCACCCACGACCCAGCATTTTCCAAAGTTTTTATGACGGCTTCCCGAGCTCCGGAGAGGGCCTTCGTGTATTTAAAATGTTGCCGCAATAAACATCAAAATGTCTCATTGTTTCCCATTCCCCATTACCTCAACCATTTCATTGGCCCCCATGCATATTTCTATCACATGGTGGGACATTGTTCTTCCAGCGCTAGCTCTCGGTTTGTTGGACCCCGGCGTTTATGGCTCTCGGGCGGATGCTGCTGCTCTGCTCTTCTCCGCTGCTTCTTTCGCCTTTTAAAGTTAGTTCCTCTCTCTCTCTCTCTCTCTCTCTCTCTCTCTCTCTCTCTCTCTCTGCTCTAGGAAAAGTAGCATAATTTGTCTTTAATTTCCTCGGATGGACTAACAAGTCTTTGAGACATCCTAATCGTTGTAACTCCTTTAGTTGTGACCTCTCTCTCTCTCTCTCTCTCTCTCTCTCTCTCTCTCCGCGGGACGAAACGGTTGAGTGACTGCCAATCGTGCATGCGTGTGAACACACACAAACACATAATGCACATACACACACACACACACATGTACATAATCATCCTGTGGACTGATGAATAACTTCTGGGAACAGAGTCATTCACTCCCCTGATTGTGACACTTATTCTTGATAGTGATTTAATCAGGACTCTATTATAATAGTCTGATAAAGTGTGTGAAAAATAAAAAACTAGAGCATCAACGACAAGATTTTGCACAGAAACCAAATCTTCGTCGGCGGATCCTTCAATGTTGTCAAAGACGAGTGACATTCCTAAACCAAGGTGCATAATGCCAAACGCACGTCATTATCATTCTCTCTCTCTCTCTCTCTCTCTCTCTCTCTCTCTCTGAGCACTGTATACGCAACGTCATTATAAGGGAAATATGTCACACTTAAGTATATGATGCACCCATTCCCAGAATTACAACTGATAATTCTCAGAGGACTTGGAGTAGCGTAGGATTCAAGAACAGGAAACAAAATTATGGATAATGAGGAATGTATGCGGTAATACTTCTCAGTCACAGCATGGCAAAGACGACAACGTCAAGAAAATAATCAGGATAAATTGTATAAATTTGATTAGGAAATAATTACCATTCGCACAGTCAACTAGATCTGTTTACCGGTCCTCTGGGTCTTCAGACACAGTCCCAATTGCATACAGTCACTGTCAAAATAAATCTGATTGCTGAGGCTCCAGGTAATGAGTTACTATAATACCTGCAAAAAAAAAAAAAAAAAAAAAAAAAAAAAAAAAAAAACATATCGAGCTTAAAAATTATGTCTGACCCGATATTAGACTTCGCTATGAATATTGTTGTTGGTGCATCTCGCTTACCTATGTCATAAATTACCGCTACAATCATAAGCCTCACACCTCTCACAGCTTTCAAGCATCAGTGACCCAGGGAGTTGCAACGCCAGGTAACATGGAATCAATCAGTATATCAAAGACATAGGACTCATAGTTAAAAACGTTTGCTCTCAAGGTAAATAAAATATGTTTTGAATTATATGCTTGATAGGCATTCATATCTCGCTCTCTAAATATCTCGACGCTACTGACCCTGGGAGTTGTAACGCCAGTTTAGGTGACAGTGACTTTGAGTTGCAACGCCAGGTTACTTAGAAGAAGCGAATCAAAGACAAAATTTTCTTAAGTAAATCATTTTTGCTTTAATGGAAAATGAAATATGTTTTGATCCATGTGCTCGATAGTTATTCATCTCTCTCTCTCTCTCTCTCTCTCTCTCTCTCTCTCTCTCTCTCTCAGCAGACCAGGCTTGATCCGGAGTGCATTATCAAACGTAATAATGGCGCTATAAACCCCTTTTATGGTCCTCGGTCATCCAGCCCGGTCACGCCACACTAAACCCCTTTGGTCAAACCTTTGCCTATACCGACTTTTAGGGGGGCCTTCTCCTCCCCCTTACCTCCCTCCTCCTCCCCCTTCCCCAAACAGAGTCCCTCCTCAACCCCCCGACCTACAAAGCCACGTCTTATACGGGTTTTATAGTTTAAAATGGTCCTACCTGTAGGGATGCGGTTTTAACAATGGTACGCCCAAGGAGTTTATTGTTTCAGCATTGTTCTCTCCTGCAGGGGTTCTACAACAACTTCTGCTCAATATTCTGCCGCTATTACAATCGGCGTCTCCTACCGTACGGCTCTCCCGTCTCCTGTATAGGTATACCGGCCAAATTTGGGCGGCCCATCACGGCATTGTCTAATGGGAGCTTCCCTTTCAGGAACCAAAGCTTATGAACAGACTTCCTTCACGTCTACAAATTCGTGATTTGTAGAATCAATTCCAGAAGCTAATTTGCTTAAAAGATTTTTTTCTAGTTATTGTAATATTAATAATAAATTTGTATTGAGTATTCCTTCCATTTTCTGGACGTTTTTACTTTATTATTCTAGTTTAATCAAAAGTTCCTTTTATGGCATGGAAGTGCTACAAAGCAAATATTGGATCATTTCATCATCAACAAGGTTTTTCTTATGATGATTACCACAATAGAACGTCTTTGTCTACTTGATCCAACGAGTGTTTCCTTGAGAACTCTGTAAAAAAACTTGCTATAACCCATGGCCATCGTCATTTCCCCCTTTCAGTCAATTATAGGTATATATATATATATATATATATATTATATATATAGATATTATATATCTATATAATTATATATATATGAGTCATCTCATACCAAGTAGTAACTATATATGACCACACACACTTTCTCTCCGTGTAACAAATAGAAAAAGAAAAAAAAATATTCCCACACTCCTTTGTTACAACTGGTTGCAATGCTCCTGCTGTCTTTCTTGCAAGAGATTTCTTTTTAGAAGCTTATCCTTTCGATTTATCAAAAATACCAAACAATGAATTGTGATTATTGTGATTGCTACAACTATTATCATAATGATTACTCAGATTATTATTACTGGACAGCACAGACACACCCAGAAGAATTCCCATGGAATGAAGGCGCTAGCGGAGGAAGGGGAGGAGGAGGATGAGGAGGAGGAGGCGGAGGAGAGGTTCTAGGAACCAAGAGAGACAGAGAGGGTTCACCGACGTTTATGCGAGCCGCCATTCCTCCACCACATAATGAGTAATAAATTGATTTTTAGGTCTCCATAAAGAGAAAAGACTTCTTGTCCGGAGATACTTCCGTCCCACAAAGAAAACAAGCTCCGCGAGTTTTATTTTTAAACAAAAATAACAACCCCGAAGATGTTTAAGTCGACATGGGGGTGGGAGTGTCAGTGGTAGGGGTAGGGGAAGGGGGAGGGCTGGAAGTGGTGGTAAAAGGGAGAGGGAGAGGGAGAGGGAGAGGGAGAGGGAGAGAGGTACGAGGTCGTGTCCACTACTTCAGAGTTTGTTTATAGTGTGACTTTTGCCAAAGATTCCAACCTGTGTGATTATATACCCCATATGACTGTCCAATATTTCTTTGCTCCGCGCTCATAAACGAATTGCGTGCGGGGGCATATTCCCACTCCGGTTCGTCCTATCGGGCGGCGCTATCGACGCCCCTGACACGCTCCTGCCAACGGGGAGTGAGCGAAAGTCAGAGGGACGGAGGCTTAATGAGCCCCCAGGACCAGGGGTGATAATTGCAGCGACCAGAATGGAACTGTGAATGTGAAGAGAATAAAATATCCCGAGGACTTTCCTCGGCGGAGCGCTTACACCTCCTACCCCTCTCTCCCCCGCCCATCCCCTCCCCCCGACACCCTTTTCCCTCCCCCACCCTTCCTCTTCTAAGCTCAGGGGTACCATCTCCATCCCTCCCCCCTCAATAAAGAGAAAAGGAGAGTGAGTCCTCGAGGGTGGGGCAGCAGAAGGTGTAGGGGCAGGAAGGGGAGGGGAGAAGTAGATAAGGCTAAGTGCGATAATATCTGAATCTGTTCGGATGATAACAGAAAACATCCGACACAAAAGACACTTGAAGGATTTTAAACAGGTTCAGAAAACAATCGAGCATCGAGCTAAAGCGTCAGTGTAATCGAATTCGGGCACCAGGAAACCACTTCAGCAGATGCGGGAATGATGACTTTGGTTGGCTAGAGGCAGGAAGAACGTCCAGGGACATTGTGAAGGCGCGATGAAAGGCTGAAGGAGAGAACGGAAGGTCCGAAGACTAATTCAGTGAAGGACATGAAGGCATTTTTGGTTGCTCTGGCTTATACGTATAAGGGCCATCTTACTAACACTTTAAACCGATATTAGTACCACGATATTAGTTTCAAACGTTCACGTACTTAGCACTACGTAATCAAGGCTTCCCAAATTTCAGGGTGAACACCTCCCAACCCTTACCCCTTTTCCCCTTCCCCTCAACCGTCCCCCCTCCCCTGCGGCCTTCGGCGCATCAGAATCTCTCTCTCACTCTCTCTCTCTCTCCATACCGAGACAGATTTAGTGGCTGTGTACCATTAAGCAAGGAAGATACTAACAATAACTCAGATTATTTAATGATCTCAAAACCGGCCGGTGATATTCCTAAACGGCCCGATCCATTCGGGCGCCGTTTCCTTTGTTTTGGCGGAAGAGGCGAGGCGGCGTGCCGTCGTAGCGGCGACGATTAGAGCCGACGGGGCCTTTGCGGGATTTAATTAGCGGTTCCCCAAAAGCACAGTTTGATGGCCGGTCGCAAATCGATCGCTGCCGTCACAAGCAGGACAGACGCTAAAAGGTGTCTTCTTGGTCGCCGCTTCGGACCCCGTCACAAATACATCAACGGAGAAGTCTTTTTCTTTTCTTTTTTTTCCAGTCACTTCCAGAACTAAGGTAAATAGTAATAATTAACTTACGGCGGATTAAAAAAGACGCAGAATTAATTAAAGAAGTACCAGAAGCGTCCGAATGAATCTTCTCCGGGGGCGATATCACAATCGGGTCGCGATAAACAAAGTTGTCGTTACGACTCGCCATTACTCCGTCAAAGAATCGGAATCAATTAATCACGGGATCCGCTCTTCGCAAATGCAAGTTCAATACAAAAGGTAATAACGGATAATGACAAAAGTTAATGAAATCCCATCGCATCAAAATTCACTGTGGTCATTATCATTAAGGGCTGATGTTAAGAATTTAATTTGTCGTACTGCTGCTTATGTGACTTCAGTCATTAACTCCCGAACACCTGAAAGCAAAGCGGACAGAGAGAGAGAGAGAGAGAGAGAGAGAGAGAGAGAGAGAGAGAGAGAGAGCTGAAAACAAAGAGATCTCTAAACAGAGAAAAAGAGAGACTTGAAAACAGAGAAAAAGAGAGACGAGAGAGACGAGAGAGAGAGAGAGAGAGAGAGAGAGAGAGAAGAGAATCATAAGCCCTTCGCTAATTGCCTCTTCATGACGTCACAGACAACAAGCACCTCAGCAGACCGCGATGCAAACAAAGGAATATTTGACAACGCAAATTTATGAACTGAATATTAATGATGTTATTCTGATCAGAAACTTCCATCTTAATTGCAACAAATTCATAAAGCAAACGAAACAAATCATTGTTAAGTCTGTGAGTATTATATATGTCTTTTGCAAGGTGCTCTTGCAATTCTATTGTCAACTTTAGCTTAAGAATCCTTTATTTTATCAAGTGGCTTTATTCACTGAAAGCTTAAAGCTTTACCTTTTTCAGTTTTGTGCAAAAGAAAACTATTGAGATGGTTATTTGTCTGTCCGTCCGCACTTTTCCTATCCGCCCTAAGACCCTAAAAACTACTGTGGCTAAAGGACTGCAAATTGGTATGTTGATCATCCCCCCTCCAATCATCAAACATACCAAATTGCAGCCCTCTCGCCTCAGTAGTTGTTTTTTATTTTATCTAAGGTTAAAATTAGCCTGATCGTGCGTCTGGCAACGATATAGGACAGGCCATCACTGAGGCATGGTTAAAGTTTCACGGGGCGCAACTCGCACAGCATTATACTGAGACCACCGAAAGATAGATCTATTTTTAGTGGCTTTGATTATACGCTGTACAGAAAACTCGATTGCTTTGGCGCATTTTTTCTTGTTTTTTAATCTAATGGCTTCACTCGCTGAAAGCTTCATGTTTTAAGTATATGATAATAACTGGCAAGGTAGATCAATTTTCATGAAAATGCTACATTAAATATATTATATATACAGAACATCCATATTCATTCCAGCATATCTGATTAGCGGGTATAGTGGCATTAATAAAATTAATATCAATAACGGCAGTAGTAGAAATATTATTCATTGTAATAGTAGTTAGGACCACGGGGACCGATATTAAAAATGCTATTCTTGCTATCAACTGGCAGTCTTGCCGCCAATCAAAAGGACACGAATTATTTGACGTTTCCATTTGTTTTGTCGTTTATTTTTGAGACCCAAGGACGTCTCCTAATTTACAAGACAACCCGAAAAACATTCGGTGTGTCTTGCAACCAGTAGCTTGCTTGCTTGCTTGCTTTGCTGAATTCTTCCTTCGGCCTCAATTAATCATCAGTATAAAGGAAGCGAGATTCAACGAACCCAGAGCTTTTATTTCTACTTTTTTTCTTTCGTTAATGAAGCTCTCTCGCAAAAGCATGTGACAGGTAGCAAGCATAATGAAGAATATTAATAGGTTTTAAGATCATAACATTTGTAACTCTTCAATTTTTTGCTGCTGAAATACATTTGTTTCTTGTGCTTTCATAAGTGCTTGTTACCGAGATCTGCTTTCTTCTCTTCTTCTTCTTTTTTTCTTCTGCTTTCAGGCGTGCTGCGAAATCTCCCTTACATCTCTCCACTCACACTGGGTGACTTGTATAATATATATATATATTATATATATATATATATATATATATATATATATATATCTATATATATATATATGATATATTTAATTGGAATCTTTACTTTTTCTCCTACTTTGAAGAGTGCCTGTTAACGAGATTCGATTCCTTATTCTTCTGCTTTCAGGAGTGCTTGCGAAATCTTCCCTACACGCCTTCGCCCCTCTCAGCACGGATGCCCTTATTTTTTTTATTTACTTATTTATTTTTTACCGAAATCTTTTTTTCTTCCTGCTTTCAAGAGCGCTTGTTACCGAGATCTGCTTCCTTCTCCTACTTTCAGGAGTGCTTGCAAAATCTTCCTTCCTCCCTCAGGGGCCCCTCCCCCGGAGGTCCTTCTTTCAAGAAGTTCTCCCTTCGTTCATAAGCAGACAAAGGCCGGAAACTGTACATCAGCAGAAGGCAGAATTTTATAAGTAAAAAGACATCGGTCCACTTTGTGGTTTTATATCCTGGCATTCTTGTTCCGAGGTCTCTCTCTCTCTCTCTCTCTCTCTCTCTCTCTCTCTCTCTCTCTCTCTCAAAAGTTCGTTACCGGCATTGTTGTCCTTGAATTCTCTACGTAGGATTCTTACAGCCTTACACATATATATATTATGTATATAGTTACACACACACACGCACACACATATTTATATATTATATTATATATATATATATATATATATAATATATAATATATATATACATATATATATGTATATATATATATATATATATATATATATATATATATAGAATATATATATATATAATATATATATATATTATATATAATTATATAATCTATATATATATACCATATATATATATATATATATATAATATATATATATATATATATATATATATATTATATGCATCGGCGTAGGCTACTGAACCTGACTAATACCACTTAGGGCTAATTGTATCATCAGTACATTGCGTTATTTGATAGTGCACGAAATCGAGATCTCTAACGTTTGATTTTTTACAATTCCGCCCACGACGGTATTACAAATTGTGACCTAGGAACAAAAGATAAAAACAGTATCAATGACATTGTGCATGCTATAGCGTGTGTGTGTGTGTGTGTGTGTATATATATTATATATACATATCTACTAACCCACCAGCAGCCTCTGTGATAATTAACTTGAACCAACGCCCTTTCGGTGTTCAACCTGACGCACAAGCTGCCGAGAACTTCTTATTACCATAACTGGCCTCGGCGTCGTCTTGAAAAGTGTCCAAATAAAAATATAAAGTGATGATTTTTGTAAAGTACGGTACTTAAGTTGTAAGGAAATTTGTGCAAGTGACGCGATCGAAAAATAGAAAATTGTAATTCCCATTTTCATGTGATAGAATGACAATCATTATCATTATTCAGAAGATGAACCCTATTCACGCAGTGGCCATGGGCTTGAAATTAAAAGGCTCCGAAGAATACGATGTTGGTTTGCAAGAAGTTACAGAAGGTAAAACGGAAACAGAAATAAGAGGCGAGTTATTACAAAAGAAAATTATAAATTTAAAACAAATACATCAAAAATATATATAAATGAGATTAAATTTTTAGAGTACAAAGTGAACTGACGGCTAGTTTAATGGTAACATGATTTGTCTGGAAAACTGGTAAGAACAATTTTGGTATGCTAAAAAAAATTTGACTTTTAAGAAAATAAACTTAAATTTTCCTACAGTGCACCGCAGCGCCATCCACTGACTCATTTCCGAGTTGCACATCCCCACGACCGCAAGGCGAAATCACACAGCAACGAGAGAGCAGTAATACGAGAATGGAAAACTTTTCCCACCATGAAATCCCCAGGTGAAATGCTAATGACCTCCTTACCTGTTCAGGTGAACACTTTATTCCTTAAATACCCATCAACACCCTCTCCCCCCACCCGCTCCCCCAAGCACCCCGCAGCCGAGGCTTTTAGCAGCTATGCCAAAAGTCAAAAGAGAAGTTTGTGTAGGATACCACCGCCTCTCGCAGTCAAATCTCTCAACGTCGTACGAAACGTCTGGGGTTCAGATGGGTTTTTTTTTAAGGGGTTGGGGGTGGGGGGGAGGGGTTCAATTGGTGCTTAGGGAGTTGCAAGAGCTAAGTGGAGACTCGCAATTGTGCGATAATTGCCACGACTTTTTTTTTTCTTTTATCAAACATGTTTAAAGAGGCTGTGACTGGAACCGTTGGTGTCGATCATACGAGGCGACCTGGAAAGGCCTGGGAAGGAATTTCTCGCTGGAAAAGACGGGAAAAGTGGAATTCCCTTTTTTTTCAAGGACTGGAATTTCTCGTTGGTTACTTTGTCTTTTCCATTAACGATAACAAAAGTGTTTTATTTATAAGACAATATATTTTCTTCGGGAACAAATTACAGTATACGGTAAGTTTTTATAGTTATCGCAACAGAAACAAAAAGATGTACAACCTTAAACCAAATTACCCTTGTACTTTAATGATTTATTTATATTCTTATCTATTTCATTATTATTTCGTTAACTTCTTTTCTAAATAGCTTAGTCTCATCTCTGTATTCCTGTTACTTATTTTCATTTCTTTCAAATAAACACATTAAAATTCTTTGGAAGCTTGAATTTAAAGTCGATAGCCTCCGTGTAAGCTTGTTCCATTTGAATAGGTTTCATCTCCTGAATAATAATAATAATAATAATAATAATAATAATAATAATAATAATAATAATAAATCTTCTCAAGACCTAATATTTGAAAGAAACAAGGTGTAATCTGACGTCCAGCTTACTCCAACGCGGAATCAGAGGAATTTATTTCTGGTGACAGAAATTCATTTCTCGATATAGTGTGATTCGGATCCCACAATAAGCTGTAGGTCCCGTTGCTAGGTGACCAATTGGTTCCTAGTAACGTAAAAATATCTAATCCTTCGGGCCAGCCCTAGGAGAGCTGTTCATCAGCTCAGTGGTCTGGTAAAACTAAGATATAAACTTTTACTCGGGACGTGTGCAAGATTTTCCCCTCACGTATAGGTTGTGAACATTATATTCCTAGCTTTTAATCTAAATTAAAAGGAGGTAAAATTGTTCTGAACCGTTTAACATGCACATTATTTATTTTTTACATTTTCATTCTAATAAATAAATCCTAAATAAACCGAAAATTCGAGTATCTTTAACTCAACGTGAAACACCTTTCTCAGACATCTTTAGGCTCTACATTTGACCTTCCCTACCCCCAACAACAACAGAGTAGTCTGTAGGCTTACTCCCCGAGTAAGCGAAAATAATAAGACACACATCCCATTACGAATAATAACTATAATAATAACCCCATAAAAGTGACTCAGTCATTGTCATTACACCCTGCCATCCTCATTACCACTCGGGATAGCATTAAATAGCACTGCGAGGAAAAGGGGTTCCTTGAATCACACACACTAATGACAACATCAAACGGAGAGAGAGAGAGAGAGAGAGAGAGGAGTTTGTATCACTTAGGTCTTCAGCTGAGAGTTCCTGCAACCTGACATATGGCCTCCTGACGAAGTAGTAGTTGCAGATACAGACTCTGCGACGTTACATGCTCTCTCTCTCTCCTTCTCATTTACTTCCTTCTTGCTAATTGCAGGCATCTCTCTATTTCTTCCTTCCTTCCTGTCTTCCTCCTTAGCATCTTCCAGGAAGTGTGTGTGTGTGTGTGTGTGTGTCCTTTCTTCCTAAATACAAACATCACCTTCCTTCCTTCTTCTTCTAGAGCATCTTCCAGTATGTGTGTCTGCGTGTGTGTGTGTGTTTGTGTGTGTCTGGCGCTGTGTGATTTCCATTAAAGCAATGACTCTGATTTTATGGTTATGTGGGACACACACTAATGAGATTTGCTCCCACTCATAAATGCGCCCCGAGAAAAATGGCGAGAATCTCAATCATGGCAAGAGGTAGGTACGTAGTAGGTTTGGTCTGATATTTTGCGCTCTCTCTCTCTCTCTCTCTCTCTCTCTCTCTCTCTCTCTCTCTCTCTCTCTCTCTCTCTCTCTCTCGTTTGACGCACTTAGATCGACCCCCTTACTATTACAGATCACTCAGTTTATACTAGCTGCCTCTACACAAGACGAAGACCCCGTGCTGGCATAAGGCCAACTTTCCAAAGACCTCACCAGACTGCACTCAAGGTAGATAGGACTATTTCCCCTTTTCCATAAGGAAGCGGCGGCGGCGGCGGCGTTCTGATTTGGAGAGAAATAGGCTAATATAGTCTCTAAGCCTGTACACCA
The DNA here is from genome assembly GCF_015104395.2 of Macrobrachium nipponense. Lineage (NCBI taxonomy): Eukaryota > Metazoa > Arthropoda > Malacostraca > Decapoda > Palaemonidae > Macrobrachium > Macrobrachium nipponense. The sequence goes on along the minus strand of NC_061093.1, from coordinate 13,505,720 downwards.
TCTTATGGACGCCTGGCAAAAAGACACGCATAGTAATGGTATAATCAACTTGATAAATAGAAGCATTTGTTCGTTAACACGTTTCTGTATATCATGTATAATGAATAACCACTACGGCGAACTTCTCTGGTTGAGAACATAGGCCTAAGCACGTGTGTGGATCAAAGACGTTGTGAGTGAGTCAAGAAGCAGGAGGGATGGATGCTTTATAAATATATATATATATATATTCTATATATATATATATATATATATTATAATATATATGTAGGTGTGTGTGTGTGTGTGTGTGTGTGTGTGTGGTGTGTGTTTAGGCGAACAGGAGCACGATGTATTTTTCCAGAAAATGGCGGCGCTATTAGTTTCCCAACCACTGGATTTGATTTCTTCTTCCACGGAACTGTATGTGTGTGTGGTTATGTGGTATAATATATATATATATATATATATAAATATATATATATATACACACACTCTTATACAGGAGTATATACTGAAAATACAAAAGTGAAAAAAGTGAAAAAATAATTGCAGCTCCACGCATGTCAAAAATATAACGGAATCAAATAAAAACAAAGCATTTTGAGAGAGAGAGAGAGAGAGAGAGAGAGAGAGAGAGAGAGAGAGAGAGAGAGAGAGATCATTTGCTGGGTTCACAGATAAAAAACGATGACGGGTTGAAACAAAAAGAAAAAAAAAAAAAAGGCAATTTCTGTCTGGGCGTAAGCAATGTGGCTGAAGATTGAAGGAAAGAGAGAGAGAGAGAAAGAAATAAAGAGAAAGAAAGAAAAAAGAAAGAAAGGAAACAAGAAGAAAGTACACAAGAAGGCTCAGACTTTCTTCGCCAGCGATACCTGGCACTGGATGACAACGGTTTCCTCTACAGGCACTTGGGAGATGTCGAGAGTAATAACCAAGGCTCACCTTCGACTCGTAAAAGTACTTGGGCTTGTGCAAATATGAGATCAGCAATGAAATCTAAAAAATATGAGATTAGTAATGAAATATGAAACTCATGAGATTAGTAATAAAGTGTCAATAAAATGAGATTAGAAATGAAAATCTCAAAAATATGAGATTAGGTAAGAAATCTCCAAAATATGATTGGGAAAGAAATCTACAAAATATGAGATTCAGAAAAATCTCAAAAATATGAGATCAGGAAAAATTTTAAAAATATGAGATTAGGAAATAAAACTAAAAAATTTGAGATTAGTGATGAAATCTCAAAACTATGAGATTTGGCATCAAATCTCTAAACTATGAGATAAGGAATGAAATCTCAAATATATGAAATTGGTCATGAAATCTCAAATATATGAGATTAGTGATGAAATGTCAAAAATCTGAGATGAGTAATGAATTAAGAAAAATACGAGATTAGGAATGAAATCTCAAAAATACGATTTTGGTACAGAAGTCTCATACTTCGGATTGTGAAATGGTGAAAATATTACTGGCAATGGAACATTTATGAAGCAAGCAGAGCAAAACACAGAAATGGTTAAATAAACTAGGCTCATTTTTCGTACAAGTTTTCCGGCACCATAATCGTTATGTTGACCTCTCCGAGCTTAATTTTGTCCTCAAAGCCAAATAAACAATCATGATACATGAGCTCTATGGATTAAAAAAATATATATTATGTAAATAAAAATGATGACGTGACTGGACTTGATAACTTACGTCAACGATAAACACTTGAGAACATTGTTTATCATTTCACATTTGTAATTCACGAATTCCTCTGCAGTAATGTATATAACCCTAATCGTTATATCATTTCATTTTCTATCAGACAAGTCGGTCAAAATAATTTTCTTTTCTATTAGACAAGTCGGTAAAAATTTTATTGTCTATCAGACAAGTAGTGAAAATAATTTTCTATCTGACAAGTCGGTAAAAATATTTTCATTTCCTGTAGGACAAGTCGGTAAAAATTTTATTTTCTATCAGACAAGTAGTGAAAATAATTTTCTTTTCTATCGGACAAGTCGGTAAAAATAATTTTTTTTCCATCGGCCAAGTCGGTAAAAATAATTTTATTTCCTGTCAGACAAGTAGCGAATGAGGTTATTTTTATATCTACCGGAAAAAAAAGAGAATTTTAAATTATTGCAAAAGTGAATGGTCCTGCAAAGATAGAAGGTGTAGATGGTCACTCAAGTTTCCCAAAATATAACTACATCTGAATGATGGTAGATAATAGGATCATCTGAAGATTTTGTTATATATTGCTGAAATACAGCTTTACCTTGAGGGGGGGGGGGAGGGGAGAAGTGGGGGAAAAGGTAATGAATGGGGGCAATGCAGAAAATTAAGATTTTGCAACTGGAACATTTTGAAACTCTGGAAGGAATTGGAATTACACAAAATAAATCGAGATATGACGAGATGGAGGGAAAGGGGGAGGAGATGGGAGGAGAGGAGGAGGAAGAGGTGCAGAGGGAGAGAGGGGAAGGGGAAGGGGAAGGGGGGGCCGGTATTGAAGCGTAGAAAACGGAGGTGAGGCTCTTATTATCACCTCTGGCCCTGACAGCTTGGATGATGAAAGACGTCCCGGCCATGATGGAAAGGAGAGCCCTGGAACTAATTAGCAAGATTTATGTTGCTATTGTTTTGCCCTGTCATTTGCATACGTGTACAAATTGATCTTCATCTTCACGGTCACGTACCAACAGACACAGAGAAAGAGAAGGGGGAAGGGAGGGAGGGAGGGGGAGAGACGGAGAATGGATCGACAACCGGTGGTCACACCACTCGGATAAAAGGCTTGATGATAGCAGCCACCTTTTACAAGGGGTGTCACTCCCCCCCTACCCCAACCTATAAGGGGCTTCATTCCCCCTCCCTATGAAGGATATAAGAAAGGGGCGCAATTTTTGGAAACATTTTCACCATCATAATATTTGCGCAACTTATATCTGTATTTCTATGGCGGGTCAACTACTTTCTTCCTTGGGAAACATAATTCATGATTTTATTCAGTGCCTATACAATAGTTTAAACCATCGTATAGTGCATGGCCTGACGAAACTACTACCTAGAAGAAAAAAAAAACTATGTAGTAAAAAATCTAAAAATCACTTAGCCAGAAAATTGAATGGTTTGTCAATTTCAAAACTACAAGAAAATAGACATTGCAACACCGTATATATTCATTCCCTCGATCACACACACTCTCCTCCAGACCCTTTAGATCACAGCTTGGAAAACCAGATGACTTTAATGCTCTCGGAGTTAAAAAGAAGAAGGCGAGGTTGGAAATAAACAATAACAAAGGGGTAAAAGTGGTTCTACATCCTTCGCTCCCTAACTTACAATCCTCGAGACCTTTACAGCAGAGAGTCGTCAATTTCTGGATAGGGTGGATACGTTACTGCTGCTGTTACTGTTACTGTTCCCGCTGTTACTGCTGCTGCTGTGGTTGAGAGAGAAATATCTCAAAAGATTGTAGGGCATTTATAAAGTTCTCACCTGGCGAAGGAAAGGGGTCATGGAGGCTCTGTAAGACGGTGATGGACTGTGAGAGAGAGAGAGAGCTCTCATGCCAACATAAAAAGAGTAACGGAGGCTCTAAGATTCTGATGAAGAGAGAGAGAGAGAGAGAGAGAGAGAGAGAGAGAACCGTAGTTCAATGGTGATGTGGGCGAATACCGGAAATGTCACAAAGGGATTCAGGGAGGAATAATTAAAATTATGAATGAATAAAATAAAAAAAAATCGCTAAAGTAAAATCGCTAAGTATTACGCATATACGACTCGACATAAATCGCACAGATAATTAATAGCGAAATATACAGAGCCACAAACCATGAGTTTCATGGCACTTGCAAAAAAAAAAAAAAAAAAATAAATAAATAAATAAAAAAATAAAAGTTATAAAAGTTTAATTTTCTCAAATCAATGTTATTAATCGTTGATAATCGCATTTCCTGCCTCACTGAGAATTCGTGCAGCAATCTCTCTCATCATTCATGTGAACGGAAACTAATTTAAACGCCAAATTTAATAACGATTCCGAATAAAAGCGATAATAAACTAATTTTTGTTTGACCTCAAAACAGGATTTTTTTTTTAAATTCTTCACAGTAGTTTAGAGGTTAACTGATAATTAGCTATATACAATTTACCCACGGATTAAAATAGTTCACTAATGCTTAAGGAAATGGGTAAAATTGGGTATGCACAGATTGACCCACAATAGTCAGTAATAATAATAATATAAATAATAATATATTAATTATTCTATTTATTATTATTTATTATTATTTATTATTTATAATTATTATTATTGTTATTGTTATTGGTTTATTTTTACGTAGAAGAGGAGAATATTTTCGGTGGTCTGATAAGACATTGATAAGACTCAACGTAAAATTAATTCAAATGAGGCACCAATAATAATAATAATAATAATAATAATAATAATAATAATAATAATAAACAATAATAATAACAAGATCTTGAACATTATCACCTACTTAACTTATCTGAAAGCCATCAAGAGGTCTCCCCCTCCCCATTTCTCATCCTTCATTATCCAACAAAAGTTACAAAGGATCTCGTGTAACGACGCCGACGTTAGGACAAGTATCCTAGGTGTACGTTACGGGCGTGTGGGCGTAACATGAGAGAGGGAGCTCGGTGGGCGGGCTGCAGTCATGGTCACGTGCGCCCCATCAACCTAACCAATTCCGCCCCTATCCTACCACCCCCCCCCCCACCCCCCCCCCCCACCCCCAGGGCATTACCTCCACCCACATCGACGCGTCCGTGTGAAATGGGTGGGCGAGAGTGAGGTGGATTGAGAAAGGGGGAGGAGGGGGGGGAGGGCCTAGAAATGGGGCTGAGATTCATGTACTGATTGTCAAGGGCGCCCGAAGACACAGGTTGCGACAGGTAACTTTTGTCACAGGTAAATATGTAATAAGTGAAGGTTTCGTTATGCCGAAACGTGTACCGGTGATAGGTGATATTCTCTTGCCAAGGATGCCAACTATTATTATTAATAATATTATATGTATATATATATATATATATATATATATATATATATATATATATATATATGAGGTAATTGATACCTGCTACACGTGCTGGAACCCAGCGCTTCTGTCTCCCCTACCCTTCTGATCCCCTACCTACTGGAGGAGGGTGGATGTCTCCTCTACCCTCCTGACCCCGTACATACCCACACCCCACTCGGGCTGACAAACAAGTTTGAAGGAGGAGGGTGGATGTCTTCTCTTCCCTCCTATTCCCCTACAAAACACCGCCTTCCCTGGGGTGGACAAACTGGTTTTTAAGGGGTGGGTGGCTGTGTCTTATCTCCCTGACTGTTACCCGGGGGAGGACAAAGAAGATCCACTCGGGTTTTAATATTATTGTGATTATTAACCAGATGATTATATTAATTTATTTTTTATCATTAATTTATACAAAAAAATCACTAGAAGCACAAGGTCCTCCTACGCAACAACAAAGTAGTTTGTAGGCTTACTATCCGAGTAAGCGAAAGGATTTAGGTAAACCATACGTGAATCCATTTATTATAGTTAAGCAAAATCTCACGCACATAAAAATAATCCATATTAAGAAATCTACAATCATTAATCTGCGCCGTTTTATCTTTAATCCAGAAACTTTGAAAATCGTCCAAGTGTATCACTTACTGTGTATAAAAAATACAGCGCATTTTTCGATGTGGAAAATAAACACTTCTCATTTTCAGACTCATACACGATTTCTCAGTATTTCAGTTCCCCATTGCCTTTTTTAAAATTTATTTTTATAATGAGAACAAAGGACAGTCAATAACATCGTTATTACTGTAAACTCGGTAACTGATCAAGAAAACGATGTCAAGTTTTACTGGCGTGGCTGGAAGAAGAAGAAAAAGAAGAAGAAGAAGAAGAAGAGGAGGAGGAGGAGGAGGAGGAGAAGAAACCCGAGTAAATGACGCGACAGGAAGTGATGACTTTCCAAAGATCTGAATGTGACCACTATGACGATCGAACCAAATGAAAATGGCACAAAAGATGTGGCGCAATCGCACTGAGAACAGAGTACGGCGAAAGAAGTCAAGCGTGTCAGTCAAGGGTGTGTTGTGCCTTCCGAGTCCGCTTCATGAATGGTCGTGTCCTTCCTTTCATTCCGGGTGTCTGTCCTCCTGCCCTTCCTTCCTTTGGGAGTAGTCCTCCTGTCCTTCCTTCCATTTGGGGTGTCCTCTAGTCCTTCCTGCCTTTCGGGGTGTCTTCTTGTCCTTCCTCCTTTCGGGGTGTCCTCCTGCCCTTCCTTCCCTTGGAAGTAGTCCTCCTGTCCTTCTTTCCATTCGGGGTTGCCCTCCTGTCCTTCCTTCCTCTTGGCAGTGATGGAATTATCTCGACGCACCTTGACTGACAGCAGGTGGTGAGCCGAGAGGCGCCCTCGTGAACTGATCGCCAGCAGGAGGAGAAGTAGGGTAAGGGGAGGTAAGGTGAGGCCTTCCTGCCTCGAACTCCGTGGAAGAAAAAGGTGTGGTAGTGGCAACAGTCACGTCTGGAACGCCTTATTACTGGTGGGCGGGGCTGCGACCTCTCACGGTAGATGCCTTCACGCCCACCTCCTCACCGGTCACAGCAATTTCATGCGTCGACAACTGCGGGCTTCGGTGATTATGCATGTTAATGAGGGCGAGCTGCGTTGCACGAACCTCTGCACACGATATATGCAGGCCGGTATGCAAGCCAGGTACTCTAAGAAGTCTGTTCTCCTCCTCCTATTTCAAACTCATCTCGGTGCAATCAAGTATTATCTCCTCTTTCTCTTTCCCTTCCGCTTCTTCGTCTATGTATCTCCTCTTTCTCTTTCTCTTCCGCTTCTTCGTCTATGTCTTCTTCGTTTGTCAAACTCATCTCCGTGCAATCAAGTACTACCCCTCCTCCTCCTCCCTTTTTCAAACTCATCTCCGTGCAATCAAGTACCTCCTCTTCGTCCTCCTCCCTTTTTCAAACTCACCTCGGTGCAATCAAGTACCGCCTCCTCCTCCTCCCTTTTTCAAACTCATCTCCGTGCAATCAAGTACTACCCCCTCCTCCTCCTCCCTTTTTCAAACTCACCTTGGTGCAATCAAGTACCACCTCCTCCTCCTTCCTTTTTCAAACTCATCACGGTGCAATCAATTACCATTTCCTCCTCCTCCTTCCTTCTTCAAATTCATTTCGATCCAACCAAGTCCCTCGTACATTCAAGGATGCCGTAGGATACCGTGACGCATTTCAAGCAAACACACTAACCCGCTACTCGACCTCCTATTGTAAATATTCTCGTCAGAGGCTAAACAATACCCCTGAAAACTTGATCTCGTCACACCTTTCTCTCTCTCTCTCTCTTCTCTCCGGTCCCTCATCTCCCTCTTGAACCATTCCCCCCCCCCCCGATTTTTCCCCCCCCCCCCCTCCCTCCCTCTCTCCTCTCATTCTTCTCTCTCTCTCTCTCTCTGTGTGTGTGTGTGTGTGTGTGTGTACACGCAACCTAGTCGTCTGCATTATAGTGATGCTCAGATGACGTAATTAGGAAAAACATGCTTTATATAATAAAGAACTTTTTAATAAGTTGACTGCCACGTCGATCTTAAAATATTCACCAAAAATTTCTAAATCAATTTCGCAAGAAAGATACATGCTACATGTACTGAGTGTATACACACAGTGTATATATATATATATATATATATATATATATATATAATATATATATATATCTATATATATACACAAAACGTGTGTGTATACACTCAGTACATGTAGCATGTATCTTTCTTGCGAAATTGATTTAGAAGTTTTTGGTGAATATATATATATATATATATATATATATATCTATATATATATATATATATATAATATATATATATATATATATATATAATATATATAATTATCTACCAGTTTGTAAGTTAAAGGAACAAAGGCTCCCTCCCTAGCAAGTAAACAGGAAGGCACTTACAACAGGAAAACAATGCATAAATCTACTCGTAAGTAGCGATGAGAAGAGATCCGACCCCAACTGCCTAGTCTCTCCTCCTCTACTAAGTGGAAGACAAAGGGAGGGAAAGGGGGGGGGAACGGGAGGTGGGGGGAGGGGGTGGGGAGTGCAAGAAGCCAAGATCGATCATCGACAGGCTCTCTTGCCAATTAGTATGCACCAGGAGTGCCTAAAAGAAGCCCCACGGTAGATTACAAGGGCTGGATCAAGAGCAGCTACCACCAATACGTGTTTAACACCTGTACATTTTCTCGTAAGGAGATGCAGACGCACCGTCCAATGACGGAAGAAAAAGTCCCTTCTAAACATCAAGAAACCAAGCTGCTTAATTAATACTTATCTACCTGCTTACTATTATTATTAGAAAAGTTTCACCAGTCCACTGAGCTGATCATCAGCTCTCACAGGGCTGGCACGAAGATTTTGTTTTTACTTATAACTATTTGTTTTTAAATTCTGTCAATGAAGTTACAATTTTCCAAAGACTTTATCATTGGATTAATGGCAAATGTTGAAGCTTCTGACAAAATTTGACACATCGATTCATTTCCAAAATTGACAGTCGCTGCTGATTATACTTTGGACATTCACTTAGTAAATGTTGATCGTTTTCACTACTTACTAACATCACGACCCACCGAGAACATGTAAGGTAGTATACGCCAACACTCACCTGGGGAAGAGAAATACATAAATATTAGATTCCTGGACTTCTCCAGTTACTATCATTGTCATATTATAAGGATGAAAGGGTTGAGGATGCTGGAAGAGATAAAAAGTTTGAGAGAGAGAGAGAGAGAGAGAGAGAGAGAGAGAGAGAGAGAGAGCAGAGGAGTTTTGAGGTTGCTGAAAAGGTTTAAAAAGTTTTAGAACGAGAGAGAGACGATGAGAGTAGAGAGAGAAATGACGAGAGAGATGGTCGATGGCTAAGCAAAGGCAACTTGGCTTTAAGATAGATTACATAACAATGGTTTAAAGCACAAAATAAAAACGGGGACCGGATAAAATTAGACAAAAACATGCAATAATAATGGAGGTGGCTGTTTGTTGTTGTTGTTGTTGTTGTTGCTGCTGCTGCTTCCTCTCTCTCTCTTCTTGTGGTCTTTGCAAAAGCATATGCGACCTAACCCGCAGAAGCAGCAGCAGCAGCACAGTTTAAGATAATGACTTAATGCATAAAATTATCTGCTGACTTTTACCACTTTTCATTTATTCAATGCACCCTCCTCCTCCTCCTCCTCCTTCTCCTCCTCCACCTCTTCTTATTCTCATCCTCCTACTCCTCCTCCTTTTTTTCATGTTCCTCCTCCCCTTCTCTTTCATGTTCCTCCTTCTCGTCTCCTTCCTCCTTTCACTTCTTCTACCTTCTAACTCATTCTCCTTCTCCTCCTCATCCTCATCCCCTTTCTCGTACTCATTCTCCTCTCTTCTTCCTCCTCCTCTCCTCCTCCCTCTCTCCTCACTCCTCTCCTCTCCTCTTCTCTCCTCCTCCTCCTCCTCCTCCTCCTCCCCTTTTCTCCTCCTACCTCCTCTCCTCTCCCTCCCTCTCTCTCCTCCTCCGTCATCTCCTCTCCTCTCCTCTCCTCCTTCTCTCCTCCTCCTCCTCCTTTTCCTCCTTCCTCCTTTCTCCCTCTCCTCCTCCTCTTTTCTCTCGCTCTCCTTCTCCTTCCTCTCCTAGTCTCCTCTTCCTCTTTCTTCTTGCTCCTTCTCTCCTCCTCCTTCCTTTTTCCTCAATTTTCTTTTCCTACTCCTCCTCCTCTTTTCATCCTCCCTCTCCTCTTCTTCTTCTTCTTCTAGTCTCCCCCTCCTCGTCCTGCGCCTCCTCCTTGTTTTTCCCCATTTATATCAATCATTTGCGAGGTGGTCATTGCGAGGTCGACGTTATCGTGAATGCCACCATCACGATTCACGATACGGTGCCTTCAAGTTAAAGGGGAGAAGGAAGGGGAGGAGAGGGGGGAGGGAAGGAAGGAAGGAAGGTGGGGGGAGATACCGATGAAAAGAAAAAAAAAAAGGCCCCGTGTGTCATTCATTCATCCTGACCTGCATTCATTTCCAAATGACCCCCATTTCCCTGACCTTTTTTTAAAAGAAGCTTTTAGTCTTTTTCTCTTCTTTTTCTATTCCCTTTCATTCTCCCTTCCTCTCCTCCAGAGGCTAAACTTCCTTTTCACCAATACGTCTCCCCATCATGTCGTGTGAGGTCACCCCAAATACCCCCATCCCCCTCCCCTCCCCTCCCCAATTTTTTCCGCCTCAACGCCGACAGGCCCCCTTGTACATATTCTTCCCCCCTTACGTCACTCCCAGCCATTTTTTCTCTCTTCCCCTATTCCTTCTCAGATATTTAATTCCAGTTTTCATTCATCCAACATCCCCCACCCCCAACCCCCTCGGTCCATTTCATATCACAGCTGATGAATTACACCTCCTGTTTCTTAATCTCTTTTCTCTCTCGCTCACACATTCGCTCCTGGCGTCTCTCTCTCTCTCTCTCTCCTCTCTCTCTCCCTGCGTCTCTCGTCTCTCTCTCTCTCTCTCTCTCTCTCTCTTTATCTTTATACTTTTTTTTTATTTTCTTTCCCCCTTTTTTTTTTATCAATCCAACCTTTAAATAATTACTAGAATTTAAATTTTTAAAATGTACAATATTTTCCACAGTTTTCTGTTTTGTTTTCAACGAAATCGATTGATTTTTAATATTTATTCAATGCACAATTTTCATTGTTCTATAAATAAATAATTATATAATTATATTCGGCCGATCCTAAATTTATTTAATTTATCAATAATTAAATATATTTGGTCCCACTGTTCATAAATAATAAAAATCATAAAATAAAATATTTTTATATTTCCATCCATATACAATCTACTCTAAAAACACCCCCGTCCCCCATCAACAACCGACTCCAACCTCTCTCTCTCTCTCTCTCTCTCTCTCTCTCTCTCTCTCTCTCTCTTTCTCTTCCTTCCTTCTCCGTCTCCAGAGATGTCAGGTGTAAACTTCAACCTGGGCCAGAGCGTGACATGCCCTCCAGACCTCTCTCTCTCTCTCTCTCTCTCTCTCTCTCTCTCTCTCTCTCTCTCTCTCTCTCTCTCGCTATGTGTGAATAAAACTACAAAGGATTTTGTCTTTACCCTACTGAATACGTCTTATTTAGATGTTCCTCAGACCAAGAGAGAGAGAGAGAGAGAGAGAGAGAGAGAGAGAGAGAGAGTGAGAGAGAATTAAAACTCATGGAAAACTACTCTGTCGTGTACACACACAAACACTATATGTATATATATATATATATATATATATATATAGTATATATATATATATATATAATATATATATATATATATATATATATATATAATAGTTTCTACATATCTATGAGCCATCAGCACTTTGCGATCTAAAATTCCAACATTATTAATCTACTAAGCATAACATCCTATATATTATTTCCTCGTCTGCACAAAAACTTGCGCCAACAAAAAACAAAAAGTTATTGAAACGTGAATAAGTATAATTCCTAGAACGAGAAATTCTCTCTTTTGTTTAACCGAAAAAACAAAAAAAAAATCCAAAATGCAAATACAAAGTACAATGAATACCACATCCACTCAAAATATTTGATCACAGTTGATAGGAACAACAAGCACTGGGAAAACAAAACGAGAGAAAAACACCGCTATTTTTTGGGGGAAAGGAAAGAAAAAAATAAAATTGAAACCCCTTGGCATATTTCCAAAGCACCACAAACTCGTTTACCGAAGGAGCTGAACAGAAAATAGAACAGATCACTTACATACACACATACATACAGACACACAAACACAGTATCACCACCACACAGGACATGAAAGGTTCGTCACCCTTGTTGTTGCAAAAGGGGTGTACTATATGCTCTTTCACCACAATGCTTTGATCGCCAGCTCAATTTATAGGCAGCCGTTCACGGCAGTGTGTGTGTGTGTGTGTGTGTGTGTGTGTGTGTGTGTGTGTGCGCGCGACTGTTCATTTTCCACGACAATCTACAGAAAATAAGTCTCGCCTGTCAATTATCAATGATGCTTTGATAATCAAGTATCAAAGTCGACCGAAACATATTCGAGTTTCAAGTTTGAATCTGTCCTCAAAATGAACTGGTATCTTCATTGAAAAACGATCACACTTAAATCCCATCCACTGATCAGTTAAGTAAAGGGGTGCAATCGTCCTATCTTAGAATCTTTTTCTGCAACATCCACTTTCCTCTTTTGGTAATGTAGCCCGTAAATGTATGCAGATGTGCGAAGCATATTGGTAAATACATCAGTTTACAAAGAGTAAGGAAATGAAATTTATTTACAACAACATTTTCCATATACTATAATATATATATATAATATATCTATTATATATATATAATATATATTATATATATATATATATATATATATATATATATGTATATATATATGTATATATAAAGTAGATTATATTATTGTTTATGTGTATGTATGTAAGTGTGTTCTGTGTTTGTATGCGTGCATGCACATTCTTCATTGAATAATAGTCCCTTGCTTTTGTAATTCCTATTCCGGTTACCCTTTAATCTGAGATGCAAGCCGTTTTCCCCCTTGACTTTTATTGTCTTGTGCCCTTCTCCTTCTCCTTCTCCCTCCACCTTCTTCCTCTCCTTCTCCTGCCCCATCCATCCATCTCGACCTCATCCATCCATCTCACTTATCCTCAACTTTCTCCTCCTCCCCTTACACACAAGTTGCCACTCGGCCCCTCACCCTCGAAGTCCTTTATGCCTCACTAACTTATAAACTAAACTCTCTCTCTCTCTCTCTCTCTCTCTCTCTCTCTCAAATGTCCTCTCTAACCATTGCTCTACGCTCAAATGTATTACCATTTATCTACTTTTCTAAGACTTTTCTCTCTAACTCTGACAAACTCTCTCTCTCTCTCTCTCTCTCTCTCTCTCAAATATTTATAATAACCATCGATAATGAGATAAAGAATATTACTAATGATTCTCTCTCTCTCTCTTTCTTTCTATCTTTCTGGAATGTATGTAATGCCCATTCTTAATGGAATACAGAATTTTACTAATAAAGAGCTTTGGCTGACATTCTCTCTCTCTCTCTCTCTCTCTCTCTCTCTCTCTCTCTCTCTCTCCTCTCTCTCTCTAATCCCATCTGTTTGATTCTCCTTCCCCTGTTTTACTCTCCAATTAGCTCGTCTTCACCCCTATCATAACCTTTAGCGTTGTTCATTCCCCAAAATCATTATTTACAATAATTAATAAAAAAAAGACGAAACTGTGTTTTGATTCTGGCATTTACTTGTGCTTTTCCTGGTATTGCAGATATGGCTCTCTCTCTCTCTCTCTCTCTCTCTCTCTCTCTCTCTCTCTCTCTCTCTCTCTGAAATGTAGTATAAAAACCTTAAAAGGGAATATAGAATTTTACTAACAAAGAATCTTGATTGACTCTCTCTCTCTCTCTCTCTCTCTCTCTCTCTCTCTCTCTCTCTCTCTCTCTCTCTCTCTCTCAAATGCTCAAATGTAATAAAAATTTTACTAATAATTATCGCTTTGACTCTCTTTCTCTCTCTCAAATGTACGTAATAAAAATTTTACTAATAATCCCCTCTCTCTCTCTCTCTCTCTCTCTCTCTCTCTCTCTCTCTCTCTCTCTCTCTCTCTCTGCTTCCTATATCTAGGATCTACTTAAGCAAGGAGAGTTGTGGATATTCTTGAAAATTCAATTTCCTTTGTTCTCTTAGACTCGAAGGCAACGCGGAAACAAAGGAGCCTTTCCTCACCCAACCGCCATAACACAACAAATATAACATAACATAACAAAACACCGTGATTAACAGTAGAGTTAATAATAATAAAGGCTTTCATTTATTCAAATGAGTCTCGAGGTTCCTTCCCTGCTAAACCACCAAGGGTGCTTCAGACTTTCTAAAAAGAAAGATATAAAAATTCTTGAACTTACTATATAGACAACACTTCAAGGAAAAAAAAACTATTGTTCTTTTATCAGCCTCTCTCTCTCTCTCTCTCTCTCTCTCTCTCTCTCTCTCTCTCTCTCTCTCTCTCTCTCTCTGTGGTTACAAATTAACACAAAAATAAAAATCCTTGTTCTTAACTCGTAAACAACATATTCCTTTACTTCAAAAATAAAAAAAAATCTCTCTTTCTATGAGATTATAAATTTAAACATAAAACTTAAAAGAGTAATCTACATAAACCCTAACTCCATGAGAAAAAAATATTTCTCTTTTATCAGCTACTCTCTCTCTCTCTCTCTCTCTCTCTCTCTCTCTCTCATCTGAGGTTATAAATTAACAGCCGCCCTTTGTCTTCTTCAGGCAGGTGTCGCCCTTCCTTCTGAGCCTCCGTCCGGATAGTGATTGCGTTTCGTGGACGTTGTCGCCGCCTGCGTCCACGAGACGACGGACGAAACAGCTTGTTTGTGTGTGTGTTTGTTCTTCTGTGTTGTTGTTGTTGCTGTTGCGCTTTTGCTGTCACTGTCACCAATGCTGTTGTTACTGCTGCTGCAAGAATGTGTGTGTGTGTGTGTTTGTGCACGTCTGCCAGGAAGGGGCACAGGAGATGGGTCAGCTGGAGGAGGAGGAGGAGGAGGGAGGAGGAGGGGAGGAGAGGAGGGGGGGGGGGCGAGTGTCAAGAGAGAGTCGCTGGGCCTCAAGTAGTGTGACAAGCCCTCGAGTCTCATCAGGTCCAGGGACCCATTGCATTTTTTCCCTCCTCTTTTTCTCACTTTTTTTTTTTTTTTTTTTTTAGAAAAACCTCTCCTTTTGTTCTTAAAGGTTTGGGGCCTTATGTGTGTTTGCGTGATTATAAATGGGAGGGGGAGGGGGGTAGGGGAGAGGGGCCATTTCAGCTCTCAGCTGCTCAGGGAAAGGGGGAATCTATTTTTAAAAATTTTTAAAAATTTTAAACATTTTAATATTTATTTTATAAGGATGGCAAGCTGTTTAGCAGGGTCACGAATGCAGGATGATTCTGATAAAAAATATATTTAAATAATAATAAAAAAAGTATTTAAATTTTCCTGGAAAAAAATTCAAATAACATAAAAAAAGTTTATATTATTTCTATATTTTGACAAGCTTCTTAAACAAATTAGGATATAAATTTGGAGGTCACAGGCCTTTGCAATGTGTGTGAAAGAGATAGAGAAGTTAAAAGGTATCAATATATATATATATATATATATATATAGATATATATATATATATATATATATATATATATATATATATATATATATAATCACTTTAAAGTTTATCTTTAAAATACAAACATTCTTTTCGAACCTGCATACCGCGGTATAAATGCTCTTAACCTCTAACCCAACCTATTCCTCCATTACACGACGATATTATTATATACTATATATATATACATATATATATATATATGTATATGTATAGTATAGTATATGTATATGTATATGTATATGTATATGATATATGTATATATATATATATATATATATATATATATATATCTATATATATATATATATATATATATATATATATACCGAAGATTGGAGATACAGATAACCATAAAGAGGTAACTTCTTTCACACCCTACCAACGCGTTGTGGGGCATTTATGAATGGTGTGTCAACAGTCTATGCCCACATATGGATAGCCACTAACTATCCCGACTAAGGGACCACCATCGCCGTTGATGGTTGAAGTCTCTCACGTGAAGCGTAGATGTCAACCTCTCCCACAAAATACCCAAGACCCCCTTCGCCCCACCCACCTCTCCTCCCCACCTATAAACCCATACCCTCTGAAAGAACCCCTTTACATTCATACACACACTCACACACACATAACCAAACTGCCACACACATACTACCTGTTTTTATCTAAGACAAGCGGGTCGATACGCCCTCTATATTTGGGGGGGGTTTGATCAGATACGATTATGGTTGCCTATTGTCAAGAAGTCCCGGCGGACTTTCACACCAGCACCACCACCAGCGGTGTAGACGACGACGACGACGACGACGACGAGAGAGAGAGAGAGAGAGAGAGAGAGAGAGAGAGAGAGATTCAATGGAAAGTTTTGAAGTTGAAGCTTCCTGAATCGGTCTGGAATGCAGAATGCAGAGGTGGAGAAGTACCACACAAACTCAACTCGAGTGTAGGAAATTTAACGAAACCTTAAGGAAAGCTTTCAACGTTAAATCACATATTATTTACATTAACTTTATTTCTTAACTTTATTTTTTGTCTTGCAGTTTTCTCTATTCTTTTAACACTGAAATGAACTACGAAGGATGATAAATAAATATACCAATGTATCATACGCACGTACGCACGCACATACATCGTACATACACATACATACATACATACATACATACATACATACATACATATATATGTGTACTACTATATATATATATATATATATATATATATATATATATATCCTATATATCATCATCTATGATGACACCTACAACAGCTTCCTTAACCCTCCCTCCCGCTCCCCCCACCCCCATACGCCCAAGCCTCACGCTGCAACATAACAATCCTCCACAAATCACTGCTAACAGAACACACGACGCACAAACACACACAATAATCCCCCAATCACAGATAGAGTATACACCATCAGCACCACCACCACCACTACCACACTACTACCACTACCACTACTACTACCAGACCGCCTTCAACGCCTTCTCAGCACCAATCAATACTCGCCGTCCAAAAATACTCACCCGAATAAGTTGATTAGGAAAGTAAGAGCCTCTCTGAGAGAGGCTCTTCATCTACTACTACTACTATACTACTAGTTCTACTACTACTACTACAAGCCAAGAGCCTCAAAGCAGAAGAAGAAGAAGAAGAAGAGAGAGAGAGAGAGAGAGAGAGAGAGAGAGAGAGAGAGAGAGAGAAATTATCATCACTACAACTACAAGCCAACAGGCTCAGAGGCTGAAGGAAAAAAAAAAGAACATGAAGAAGAATAACACACGAGAGAGAGAGAGAGAGAGAGAGAGAGAGAGAGAGAGAGAGAGAGCGAGCAAAATGTTTACAACTCGGGAAAAACGCGGGGTCCACCATCCAGGCGATCTGAAGTTGACAGACACATGTCCGGCCAGGGTAAGCCCCGCAACCTCGTCTCAGAATGACCCGTCTTTTTTCTGGATTATTTTCTGCGCTGTACACGAAAACGTCCGACTATTTTCTTTCCTCTCTCTCTCTCTCTCTCTCTCTCTCTCTCTCTCTCTCTCTCTCTCCTACGTTTGTTCGTGAGAGTGGGAAAAGATATGGGTGGAAAAATGGGGGTTAGGGAGGGTGGGGGAATAGGTAAGGTTGTATGACAGCCATCATCTCGAGCCAAGCTGTTGAGCGAGAGAATCAAGAATGGCGAAGGACATTCGAGACGATAAATTGATGTAAAAAAAGGATTAAAAAGAATATCGAAGGCATCCTTAGGATTCTGACCTACACATATACACAGCAGCACGCACGCTTGCACGCGCGTGCGTGCGGCCGAGTGGGCGGGCGTGCGCGCACACAGACGAAAGCTAAAGAAAAGGTGGGTGGATAAAAACGCGCGGCGAGCAAGGCACTCCTCTCTCGCTACGGCCTGAGGCTGACAGACACATGTCACGGCCCAACAGAAAACGGGAACAGACAATCCTCCTGGAGGTGGGGGAGTACCCCGGAGGTGTGGGATGGGAGGCGAGGGGAGGGGAGATTGGTTGTTTGAGAGGGGAAAGGAGTAGTAGTAGGAGTAGGAGGAGGGAAAGAGTAAAGGAAGGAAGGAAAGGGAGGAGAAGAATCGGATATAAAAATGGTCACGAGGGGGAACATAACAGGGGATATAAAATAAGAGACAGAGGGGAAAGAATGAGAGGATAACGAGGAGGATGGCTCTGAGGAGATAAAAGGGTAATAAGAGAAGTGAGAGGACGAAATGATAGAGGGGAAAAGAGCCAAGGTCCAGTGAGGGACTGGAAGTTCCTCGAAAGGAACGGGGGCTACAGAGAGAGAGAGAAGATGAGAGAGAGAGGAGAGAGAGATAGAGAGAGAGAGAGAGAGAGTATATATATAATATATATATATATATATATATATATATATATATCTATATATATAGTTATATATATATATATATAATAAGAGAGAGAGAGAGAGAGAGAGAGGCAAAGCGAATGACAGGAGAATAAATATGATTAAATCTTTTTCACTAGGATAGGGAACACTGCACAAAAGAAGGGCAAATGACAAATACCTAAAACGATTTCTTTTTGCTAGCCTAATATATCTCTACGAATGACGTGCAATGGACAAAGTATTCACAATATATAATCGGACATTTCGTTGTATAACTATCGTGCTGTCATTTCAAATATTATTCCAATAAATATTACCGCCAAATTCTAAATCCACTTCAGAATTAAAGCGACCAATCTTTCTCCAAAGCACAAAGACTACAAGATATAAGGCCTTTAAGTAATTCCTTTCACTGAATAATCTCGTTGCAAAAGACAAACTCCTAAGATAAAGGTCTAAAAGTATTTTCTTTCACTTTACAAATCTTCACTTTTTAAAAGTGAAATATCTTGCTTCAAAAGACAAACTCTAAGAATGAGCTCTATAAATATTTTCTTTCTCACTTTACCATCAAATCAGGCCATACAAATCATTGACCACAAAAAACAGAATAAACTTTAACCTAGTTTTTTATTCTATTTTCAAAACAGACCATACACATCATTGAAAAAAAAGTGACTTTTAACGTAGTTTTTTTTTTTATTTAGTTTAAAAAACAGACTATACAAACCATTGTCCACAAAAAGAGAATTGCCTCTAAAGTAGTTTTTTCAAATTTATTTTCAAAATAGAGAGAAAAAAAAACACACACAAAAGAGAAAAAACTCAGCGACACGTAACAATCAATTCACCACCAATGGCTGATCCATCCTTCCACTTTTCATGTCATACCAAATATTTTTTCCCTTCCAATTCGTCGTCGTCCTTCCCCGTATTTCAATTTCTTTTTCCCCCCCTTTTCCCTGTAGTCAGTGACGTGGAGAGTTAAAACCGCCCCCCGCACCTTCCCCCTACCCCTCCCCTTACCCGAAGAAGCCCAAGGGTATACGGTTGGAGTGGGCAGCGGTCAAATAAGTGACGATGCCATCCCGGGGACTCTTCGAAAAGTGGACCTGCCACTGACATTTTTTCTCTCTCTCTCTCTCTCTCTTTTATTATTTTCTTATTTTTTTATTGCCAAGTCATATATGTTGGTATATTCATGGGGTAAAGGCACTTCTTTTTCAAGAGCTGGTGGAGAGACAAAGCACTGCAATCCCATACAGACTGTATACATACACAATTTATGTCAGTGTATTCACACAAACAAAAATTATATATATCTATATATATATATATATATATATATATATATATATATATAATATAATAAAACTATATATAAAACATATATATACATATATACAGTATATGCTCACTTGATGAAATACAGGCAATTCTAATAAATTTTGATCCGCAGACTAAATAAAAACTTTTGGCAGTAAATCGTAACAGGAAGGTAAAATAAACTCACTCTCTCTCTCTCTCTCTCTCTCTCTCTCTCTCTCTCTCTCTCTCTTGCTCATCACTAAGCCACATACCTATTACTACCATAATTTAACATTCTCACAGATATAGTAACAACGCAGGTAAATATGTTAAACCCTTTATGTAACCATATATTTAAGTTTAATAACATAATCATTAAGTAATATACAAATATTACTAAGTACCGGCAAAACTATATGTTTAGAGATCCATCAGTGGTGCACTGTTGGCATTACTTAAGGTTCTTTGCAGCGTCCCTTCGGCCCCTTCCTTTTACTGTTCCTACGATCATATTCTCTTTCTTCCATCTTACTTTCCACCTTCTCCAAACAATTGTTTCATAGTGCAACAGCGAGGTTGACCTCCTGTTGCACCTTTCAAACCTCCTCACTGTCAATTTGTAATTTCCTTTTCAGCGTTAAATGACCTCTTAAGGCCAAGCACTTGGCCTTTGCCCTGAATTCTATAATCTTTGCGATCGAGCATCACAAGATCAACTATGGCGCTCCTATATCATCGAAAAACCGACCGGCCTACTTCTCCTACGAGGCAACTCTTGAGAACAATGTATCGTAAATCAAGTCTGTCACTCGGGACTGAATCTTCCCCCACCCCCCTCCCCTACCTCCCTACCCCCATCAACCAAACACCACCCCTACTCTCCTCCCCATATCTCACTTCCAATAACACAATCCGTTCTCGTCTCAATCTGATCAGAGAGGTTTACAGTTCACAGCCAAACTAACTATTCATCTGTGAACTGTTAGAATGTTGCCAGTCACCTGCCGTTTCTTCTTGTGCAAGGTCCTGAGATCTTTAGGCTCCACTGAAGGCCTATTGGACCCATGGTCCGATTCAAATTTGACTATATGACGATCTAAACTGGCCCTCCTCTCCCCTTTCAAAAATATTCGCTAAGAAGGTAAAACCTTTATTATTATTATTATTATTATTATTATTATTATTATTATTATTTATTATTATTATTCAGAGTGTAAACAACTATTCATAGGGAACAGGTCCACAAGGGCCACTGACTTGAAATTCAAGCTGCCGAAGAATACGGTATTCATTTGAATGAAGGAACAGAAGGTAATAGGAGATGCAGAAGGAGATCAGTTATTAGAAAAGAGAACAAAACTGACACAAAACACCACTCAGTAAACACCACAGAAATGGAACTATGTCGCAAAGTGAGTTGATACTACATTATATCCAGCGTTTACAGACTTATGCAAAACCGACAGTACCATCACATAAAAAGAATGAAAAAAAAAATGACACGTGATGGAATATATATACGGTGATCAAGAAATGCACTTAAAAGATAGAGTACCTCTCTTTCCCTTCGGCAGCTGAGAGGATGTTTTTATTCCACCACCTGGAGAGACGATATTAAATAGGCTAGGTACCCTAAAAGAGAGAGAGAGAGAGAGAGAGAGAGAGAGAGAGAGAGAGACCAGTACCATAATGAGTGAGAGAGAGATCTAGTATTGTAATGAGAGAGAGACTTGCACAATAATGAGAGAGAGAGAGAGAGAGAGAGAGAGAGAGAGAGAGAGAGAGAGAGAGAGCACTGCAATGAATGCAATACTAAGCAGAAAACTTAACAGCTAATCACTGGTAGGGAAAGAGCTTCTCTCCCCCTCCCTTCCCCCCACATTTTCCATACTCGCTGCGACCCCCAACTCCAAATCCATCCCCCAGCTATATCCCCTACCCTTCACATCCACTCCATGTATAAACCACCCCCTTCCCCCCTCCCCCTTAACCTTCCCCTTTTCCTCCCCTATCTAGCGGGCTCACTGACGGCCGCAATAAGCATCATAAGTTTGGCTGCTGATTTATTGCACAACTATCAGTGTTCGCAGGAAATCATAAACATGCCAGGCCGGGATATTAGTGTCGTTAGTTCCCAAGTTTGTCATGCTAGCTGTAAACACTCAATGGGGGCAGGGGGTGGAATGCGCGGAGGGGGGGGGGAGGGGTAGGGGAAGAGAAGGAAATAGGAAGAGGGATGGAGAGGGGAGGGGGCGGGAAAGGGTCGTTGGAGGAAAACGTAGAGGTAGGGGAAGTGGAGAAGGACTACGACCATTAAGAAGAGCATTGAGAGAGAGAGAGAGAGAGAGAGAGAGAGACATGTAAGGCACAAGGAGGTTCTTGTGTCCTCACAGACATCCATAGCTCTAGTGCGGATGTCCTACACAATGCGAGGAAATAAGGAAACAGAGGAATATTATTCTTTCATGAGAACCTGGTATTTCTTAGGTTACTGCAACCAGGATTAAATGCAGACAGACAGACAGTCATAAATATAGATCTACTACTTTAGCATGAAAAAAAAACACAAAGAACTGAAAAACATTAAAATACTAAGAAAACCAAAAAAAAACAGAAGCTGAGAAAAATTCACACAGCTGCTCTCAGCTGGCGAGGGATGGTCACGGATGTCAAAGGATCCCCCAAAGCCGGGGGGAAAGAGGAGCAGTTGACAATAATCAAGGAGTCCTTTGGCATGTGTTCAACATTTGCCTTAAAAAAAAAAAAAAGTCCTGCATTCTGTGCATTCATATCAAGAGGGTTTACACAGATAAGCAAGCGGATGTCAGGAAATGAAGAAATAAAGAAAAGGAGAGAGAGAGAGAGAGGAGAGAGAGAGAGAGAGAGAGAGAGAGAGAGAGAGAGAATAATATTCAATTCATGAGCGTTCTCACGTAAGCCCTAAAATCACATGTTAGGAAATTAATTCGTAACATACATAAAGCATAATTACAAGTGATGAGAAAGTACAATCACGAATAAAAAAATAAACAAAAATGCTGACACAACATAGGAAAACTAATAATGAGGACATCAAACAACAATAAAGTGGAACAATGCGGCATTAATAAATGAACAATGACTTCCCACACACGAAAACCTCCATCAAATAAATCTTACGAAACTTTGTAATACTATATTGTATAAATAAAAAAATTATATAAATAAAAAAAAAACGATGTCTCGTATACGAACAGACCATGTTTGCACATCAGCAGGAGAGACTATTGTACAATCTGTACAACATACAATCAATACTCGGAATCAAAATGATCAACATCTGTGTCCGGAGCATGTTCATATTGGCGCAAATATACATTACCGCCAAACACGTGCACACCCGGACAGTTGTCATTTGTAACGTTGCAATCATACGACACAAAAGGTAAAATAAGGCCATTATATATATTTCTCATGCAACCTATAACTGCGAGGATCATTATGATCAATAAAAGGACGTGCGCGAGCGCACGCAAACACACACACACACACACAATGATCAGCAGCTTCATCTAAAAACGACAATAAGGCTTATATTACTCGCGTGACACATAGGAGTTACGATCGATTAAAAACAAGGTGAAAGTTCAAAGAGTACTATACGAAATCACGAGCTTACGAGTCAATAGCCATCAATCATACTTTTGGCATATTTTCCCTAATATAGTATCACATTCTCAAATCCTTTCATTTCATAAGGGTTACCTCATGTATCTAGAGTGTGTGTATTGTCTCTATTTTGTATAATCCATGCAGTATATGGCCTTGAAAAGAAAGGAAAATTCTTATTATTTACAAATCCTATTTTCATAAAAAAAAAAACTGACACAAGAAACTGTATTCAGTAAAAAAGCAGAACGTAATCTACAAAATCAGCTCCTGGTCAATATTCCAAAGTGTTTAAAAAAAATGTTACACGCCAGTTAATATATTAAGCACGAGTTTTTAGCGTACGTAAGAACCAAGTCTTAGAATATATATATATATATATATATATATATATATATATATATATATATTATATATATATATATATATATATATATATATATATATATTTTATATATATATATATTATATTATATATGATGATAACATATATATATATATATATATATATATATATATATATATATATATATATATATATATATATATATATATATATATATATATATATATATATATATATATATATATATATATATATATACACACACGTACATATATAAACATAAAAATAACAGAAATCATATGTTCATATTCGCAAATTGATATTTTAATGAGAAATTCACCGTACCCATCTACTGTAAACAAAAGTCAGCAGAAATCTATTAATTCCGCAGAAACCTGATTTTCCATCCTAACCGAAGCCAGCAAGAGAATGGATTACTGGAAATGGGAAGACTGTTACCAGACAAAAATTATTTCAGAAAAAATCTAACCTTGAATGAGTGAAATTTTCCTAAACGATAATACGACCTGATTCACTTTTTCTTTTTTTAAATATAAACGTCACCGAGTGACTGCGCAGGTCATAAAAGGTTGTTTTTTCATTTAAGACAATGTAGGTCCTCATAATACCAAGAAAAAAAAGCTTAAAATAAATATATTTTGCTCTAGTCTATGTGACTTAGACCTGACCAACTCCAAACTACTCTTACCTTCATAGAAGAATTCAATTCCTTTAAAGTAAACTTCCCAAATTCTTATCACAACAATGCGAAAGGAAACCTAATTACGCGCAGAAGGCTAACAGTAAGTCACCTTAAAGGACAACACTTGAACACTTTGAAACAAGGGTTCACGTTTATACATTGCTTTTAATGTTCAGAGCATGTTAAACTCGGTTGGTTACCATGTAATTTATCCTAAGTCCGTGTGCTCTTTCCTTTGGGAATATTCGCTGCATAAGCCAAAATTTGACGCGCCTTCCAATAATAATAATAAAGTCTCAAAGAGGGGCAGTAAAGTCTCAAAGAAGAACAGTGAAGTCTCAAGGGACAAAAGTGAAGTCTCATAGAAGGTCAGCGAAGTCTCAAAAAATGCCGGTCGAAGTCTCAGGGAAGGACAGTGAAGTCTCAAGGAAGGACAATGAAGTATCAAGGCGCCAGTCTACCTTCTCCATCACTATATAACGAAACATTGCGAAAACTACTCGGGGTAATTGGAGTTTTGCACCACCTATGTTAGATCTTGCAAGATTACAAGGAGTTAATACGTTAGTGAAAGACACCGTTTGGATATATATCAAGGAAATACAGGGCGAGAAAAATTATGTGAAATACACGACATACTCTTATAATAAAAGTTAAATACCGTATGAAAAATAAAATTTAAAACACACTATAATGAACTATGTTGATGAAAGACACCGCAAGACAAACGTAATTTTCATATACCGTAACATAAAAGCAGTTGGAAAAGCTAAAGTACTCAATAATATCTGTCGAAACAGAATGATATAAAAAACAAAAGGTGAAAAGATATAAGGTGAACAGATAATCTGGTTATTCTTATGGAACGAGAGGGTATTCCTGTATCCCTCACGGCCCCCTAACCCCCTCCCCCCAAAAAAATATGGTAAAAAAACGAACTAGACAATCGTTAGCTAAAATTTATAAATAACGCGAAAACACTTGAACAAACATAGAAGGGACACTTTCATCTCGACTGCGAAAGGGGATAAAAGTAAAATCTACAACTAAAAAAGAAGAGAGGAGAGAGAGAGAGAGAGAGAGAGAGAGAGAGAGAGAGAGAGAGAGAGAGAAATAAAAAAAAAAATTTTGGTGACTGGAAAAGGGGAAGCTGTCGGATGCAAATTTTCCAAAATCAAATATACTCCAGCAAGAGGCACAGCAACATGGGCGAGTTTGAGTGATGTTTGAAGTTTTCGAGCATTTAAAGAACCTTTCACCTTCCGTCTTAGTGGGGGTTGCGGGGGGGGGGGGGGGGTGGTGTTAAAAGGTATTTATCGCGTAAGTCTTCTCAATGATTGTTTAAAGGCAAAGCATTACGTAATGGGTGACAAGGATTCCAGAGACACCCTCTATTCACCCAACGTTCTCTACTGAGCTCTCGACTCGCGTTCCAACCCTTTCCGAAATCACTTCCCTCCTCTCCTCCCCGTTTTCTCAAGTTAACATTTGTGTGTGTGTGTGGGGGGGGGGGGGGGGGGGGGATGTCATTAAGATCGACCTTGAAGACAAGACTTAGATGGATAAGCAAAGGGAGGAAAAATAAAACCGATACCTTATCGGCGACATTTAACTGCCCCGATCGACCTTTACATCCGACGAAGGACCGGAGGACCGGGGGGCTCGCTTTGAAAGCCGACGGCCCGCTTGTTAAGCAGCGCCGTGGTGACTCCTTGATTGGCAGACTGATTGAAAACAGTCAATCGACGCAAGTGTAACCACAGGAAGGGGGAAGGGGGAAGAGGGGAGGAGGAAAGGGAGTAGGCGGTGGGGGGGCATTAGATGGGGACAAAATTGCCGCCGCGCCGCCCCCAAACTTCAACGACGCTGCAGAGGAAAGTTAAGGAACACAACAACGGAGTTTATGCTAAGCACAGAGGAAGACGGCGCAAACACACACACGCACACACACACACACACCCTCTCGCGGAGAGGGTTACCGAGTGCCAACGGAGTGCCAAAAAGAAGCTGAAATGACACGGGGGAGGTTGGGGTTAGGGCAATTCATGAAGACAAGCTACATACAAGTGGATGTGTTTTGGGTGCTGCAGTTTGCATGCTGCAGAAGGGTGAGGAGGGAGGGAGGGGGAGGGAGGAAAAAGGAGAGATAGAGGAGGAGGAGGAGGAGGAATAGTAGGTGCATGTGGAGGGTGGCTGTGTGAGGGGCCAGGACTAATCGGGTGCTTCCCATGCAAATTGTTAATCGATGCAGGCGGTTCGACCATCCCCCCCTCCCTCCTCTTTCCCTCCTCTTCCCCTCCCCTAGCTTCGCCCGCTTCACGACTCCAGGCTGAGTTTGTGTGTGTGATGTCTCCTGCTTCTGCTGCTGCTACTGCTGCTGTTACTGCTGACGGCGATAATGACAGAAGAAGCGGTACTGGGTGAAAGGCCTCGGCGAGAGAGAGAGAGAGAGACAGACAGAGACAGAGGGAAAAATAAATAAAATTCTTTGGTCATTTCTCCCCAAACTGAAAAAAAAACACACCCCTTTTTATCCCGTTGTCTTCCGAGTTCCTCTGAAAGGAGTCTCGGCTACGCTGACGTTTTCGCTGATTACGTCCATCAAAAATAGTAATCTAAAAGAAATGATAATCATCTGGTGATCAGCATTACACTGAATTCAACAAGTTGTTAATGACATTAACAACTTACATGTTTTCTTGTCAACTGCCTTGTCTATTAGCTTCTAAAATTTAACGCTGAAAAAAACACAAACCGAAAACGAATATTTTTTTATTATTTTCCCAAGTTTCAAAGCTCGATAGTGATCTTTTATTATCATTGAAAGCAATATATTTTTTCTTCCTCTTCAAAAAAGGTTTATCAGACGAATAAAATCTTGACAAGCTTCATGATTTACCAATAAATGTTGTTATCTCGATTTACCAGTAAACACTGAATGATGACTCTTAAAAACCTGGCGTCGCAGGACCTAATAGTAAATTCTTTACGAGATTCATAATTTACCAATAATTGTTGAGTCTTGATTTACAAATAACCATTGATTACTCGAAAAACTTGGCGTCGCAGGACCTATTAATAGACCTGTTAAAGTGGCCCACCCAGAAAAAGAAAAAAAAAAAAAACGCCATTTGACGACCCCGTCGGAACTCCAAAATCAACATCAGCTTTCACAGGAACCCGCCGAAATCTAATTCCAGAGAGAGAGAGAGAGAGAGAGAGAGAGAGAGAGAGAGAGAGAACTGCTGAAAACGAAGTTGTTGGCTTCGTTGGCAGCAGTTGCTGGAACTGTTGAAGCTTAGTGGGCTGCCTCTCGCCGCGGACGAAACTACCGTCGATTGTATCTGCTTCCCGCCCCTCACGACTATGGACTTCGAGCGGTTGTGTTGCATACCTACGTCACATGAGGGCTCTTGTGGAAGTTCGTAGCGCTCTCTCTCTCTCTCTCTCTCTCTCTCTCTCTCTCTCTCTCTCTCTGTTATTAGTCTGTGTAATGGTAGTTACCTTGGCAGACCATGGTCACAAAATAATTTTTTTATTTAACGTTAAACGCGTTCCTATTTTTCTTGTTTGGGTTTTGAGCAATAATGAATAAGATTGACTCTCTCTCTCTCTCTCTCTCTCTCTCTCTCTCTCTCTCTCTCTCTCTCTATGGCACAGTCTAATTCCTTCTCTTCAACACGGCCGTATTTCTTTTGCAAAATTTTCTTAGTCTTGAAGCACGACACCGACTTTCTCTCTTTCTATCTCATTTTGGGGGGAGGGGGCCAGAAATACCCTCCCCCTTTTACTTCCTCCTCGCAAAATTTTATATAAGGCCATTATGAAACTTAGGCTGGGCATAACCTTCCGAAATTCTCTCTCTCTCTCTCTCTCTCTCTCTCTCTCTCTCTCTCTCTCTCTCTCTGATTCGGCTACTCCTCGCAAGAGGCCCCGTGCGATTCGATACGGGTCCGCTTCAGTTCTGAACGTGACGAGGACTCGTCGTAAAAACTTGGTCTGTTGATTCTCGGGGTCAGGTTGGGTCACGGGGAACGGAAAACAAACGGTCGCGGAATGAAGTTCAGGAAAAAAAAAATAATAAAAAATAAAAAAATAAAAAAATAAAAAAGAGTATAAAAAAGGAGTTTTTTTTTTTTTCATAGGTTTTCTTTTTACTGTAATGACTGGCTGTTTCACTTACCTTCGACAGTGTCGATTCAGCGTTAACGAGAGGATCAAGGTGATTCCATCATCCACTTTAAGTGATAGGCCTACTCCTATCTCAGTTAATAATAATAATAATAACAATAATGACTCCATTAGCCGCTTGAAGTAGTACTTCTGAATCTCAGACCAAGTCTTTGAAGTGTATTGGTAAAATTACAATAAGTCATTATGCCGGCGAATTTCACCGACACACACACACAAATCTGGTGAGGAAACTAAAGATTTGATTCAAACCATTTGTAGTTAACACCAGCGTATGATTCGTGATTAGTGAATCAATCATTGTGCCAAATGAATTCTAATGCAAAAATTGAGAAAATAAACAGATATCGAATATTATAGCAAATGTAAGAATCACTAAAGACGAAAGAAAAGATGGCATAGGATAAAAAGACGTGGGTGGGAAAGGGGGGAGAAATGGTAATGTTAGAGGGGGGGGTTGGGTTGGGGGAAGGCTTACACGATAAGGATCGAGAGGGGAGAGGGAGTGGGGAGGGATGGGGAGGTAGGGGTGGGGGGTCCTAGTACAGCAGCAGCAACAGCAACCCGCCGAGCTCATCTTACGGTGAATTAAACTATTACTGCCGGTGAGTTTGCGTGTCCTGCCGCTGCCAACCAGCGCCACTGCCGACGCCACCTCCATCAGGAAGGTGTTAAAGAACCCTGTCAAGATTTCATTAAGGCCAGGTGATAACCCCCACGGCTGCCCACTCGGCCAATTTCCTCACTGACTGCACCCATTAACCCATTCTTTTGGGGGGTCCTGCCTCGACCCCATTATCTGCATCTAATCGTTCTGTTACATTTAACCCTCTCTCTCTCTCTCTCTCTCTCTCTCTCTCCTGAAGTTCAAGGTTCAGGAAGGTTCAGGTATTAAAATGCGACATTACTTAAGCTGGTAATTAAAGAGAAAAAATGATCAAGTAAATTGAAAACTACAGTTTCGCCATTGATTACTTCTGAAGAAAATTAAAGACATCAGCGATAAGTGGGCAGTTCTGGATACAGGGTTTATACAGGAAAAGATTCTTAGGTAAATTCCAGATTCAGAAAAGTCTCTTTAGTTGTTCCAAGAATGGGACAAAATCTAACATTCTTTCAATTGTTCCAAATAACGAACAAAACCTCCCTTTAACTGTTCCAAGTAAGGAACAAAACTTCCTTTAATTGTCCCAAGCATGACACAAAACCTCCCTTAAATTGTCCCAAGTATGACACAAAACCTCCCTTAAATTGTCCCAAGTATGACACAAAACCTCCCTTAAATTGTCCCAAGTATGACACAAAACTCTGCTTTAATTGTGTCCCAAGTATGACAACAAAAGTCCTCGTGTATCACTACAACCAAAAGCAAAAAATCATTTCGTTCCCTTCTGACCTCATTAACCTAAGGTGCGCCAAGGCACCTGGGATATAAGCTGTTGTATGACGTCATCCACCACATATGCCGTGACATCACGTGAGTGGTGCTAATGATCATTATCGGCCGGTGTCGTCATCATCATCATTATAACCTTCGATGCTTCTAAGAGCACTTCTTCTAAATTACTCTTCGCGGGTGATTCCGAGGATTAAACAAAAGGGGAGAAGACCACTCGCTTCGATTCTGACGAGGCGTCGTCGCCAGTTTTTGTAGGTTACGCATTTTTTTTTTTTATAATACACAACATATTGTAGTATAACAGCATGTTTTTGTAGACTCTGCAGCGGTTTTTGTAGACTACATATTAGTAGTTTTTATAGCATACACGGTAGTTTTTGTGGAATACACAAAACTTTTGTAGACTATGCTGCAGTTTTTGTTGACTAGACAGGAGTTTTTTGTAGAATACACGACAGTTTTGTAGAATATACAGCCTATTTTTGTACACTATGCAGCAATTTTCGTAGACTACATAGTAGTAGTTTTTATATAATGCACAGCAGTTTTTTGTAGAATACACAACAGGTTTTGTAGATTACATCTACATAGCAGTTATTTTTGCCTCCACAGCAGTTCTTGTAGCCTGCACATCGGTTTTCGTAGCCTACAGAGTAGTTTTGTATGCTTCACAGCTGTTTTTTGTAGACTACATAAAAGTTTTCGAGGCCTGCACGACAGCTGGAAGAATATTATTATATATTTTTTCTCGTTGTGCTGATAACTACGAATATTTGTTTAAGAAAGAAGTACTATGAATATTTCTTTAAATTTGGCATGGAAGGAATAATAATAATAATAATAATAATAATAATAATAGCATGAGCCTTGAAATGGAGAAACAATGTTTAATTGCATATATACTCGTATGCAGTACATATACATAACTGTGGATTTGTTTCTCCAATGTTAAATAATATAATAATAATAATAATAATAATAATAATAATAAATAATAAATAATAATAATAATAATAATAATAATAATTATTTTTGGGAAGAAGACCCTCTTTTTAGGCAAAGTGCTGTTAAAAAGGATGGCAGAATTAAGAGATTGATTTTATATATTGTTTTTTCTATTTTCCTTTAAATTCGCTTGTCAGGCTCAGCGATGTTTCTGAGTAACCGGCCAACATTCATATTGGGAAACATCGCTGAGCCTGAGAAGCGAATTGTAGGGAAAATAGAAAAAACAATATATAAAATCAACTCGCTTAATTCTGCCATCCTTTTTAACAGAATAATAATAATAATAATAATAATAATAATAATAATAATAATAATAATAATAATAATAACTTTCCACTTTACTGAAAATGTAAAACATACTATTATGAGACGAAACTCAAAAGTTTCCATAATACAGTCCTCTAAAAATGGAGCAACCTTACAATTATAATCTTTTCAGAAAGGGTTACGACAGAGAGAGAGAGAGAGAGAAGAGAGAGAGAGAGAGAGAGAGAGAGAGAGAGAGAGGTTCTTGTTGAAGGAAGGGCGGGGACAAGGCTGACAACCATCACTGAAGGAAGACCTGAGGCCCTCCTCCTCCGTGAGAAGGGTGAGACATCTCAGGGAAGGAAAAACGGCGAGTGTCCACCACTTCCCTTGACCTGTCACTCCGAATATGACGGCCCTTGGCCCTACCCATCCCTCCCCAATTCTCCACCACCCCGCCCCCCCCTCTCTTCCTTCGCCCCCTCCCCCACACCCACCCCGACCCTTCCCCTCCCACCCAAACGTCACTTGGAGAAGACACCAGCTTTTGCAACGTAATCATAGTTCGCATAGTCGCCTTCCTCCTTCACCCTCCCTCCTCCTCCCCCCCTCCAACCTCCTCCTCCTCTCAACTTCGCCGACGGCCCTAAGGGCGTTCGGTACTTGTTCTTTATATGGAGAAGTCGACCTTAGATATATATGAACGGATTGTGCCATTCAATCACCGAATTTCAACTTTCAACGGAGTCGAGGATTGCGAAGAAATGGTAAAAATAAGTAAATGAATGATGGCAAGAACGAGTACCGTTCGAGTTGTTTATTAAAAATGATGCCATTATGTTATTTACATTTCTAAGATGAATTGTAACTACTTCCATCACAAGAATGATATATTGGAAAAAGTGAGGACATTACATTGCGCACTTCTGAGAGAGAGAGAGACAGAGAGAGAGAGAGCGTCTGTTTTAGGGGCGGGGTTGGAAGGGTAGGTGCGATAGCGCTGTTGTAGGGGGGGAGGGGTGTCGGAAAGGGGAGTGGCGGGGAAGGGGGGATACATAGCCCCCCAAATGAGAGTGCAATATTAGAAGCGAAGACAAAGCGGACATAAAGTGGGTTCTCGGAAAGATAATAGAGAGAGAGAGAGAGAGAGAGAGAGAGAGAGAGAGAGAGAGAGAGAGAGCGTAAAGCTTTTTGGAATTCACACTGGCGAAGAGGAGATTTTTGCAAATCATACTCATCTAGGCAAGAAGGGTATCACCAGTCATTCATCCCCGATATGGTTCAGCGATAAGGCCGCAGCAATGAAATCTCAAGGGGTTCGGTCCTTTGGGGATCATGCCTACGTGTTATATACCGAGAAAGTCTCCTGGGACTTCTCATTTACACATTAGACTGGTAAGGAATTCTCACCACTTTATCTTTTGTACTTCTGTTTTGATATTTTTTGTACATCTTGCCAGTTTTAAAGACTACCACATATCAAGGGCCTTATCATGTACCCACTGTTTGTGTAATAGTAATTTTTTTAGAATAAGTTACTTATACACAACTGACGAGATACAACACGTCCCATTGTGGGAACTTCTTTTCATACAAGATATGTGACACGTGGAATAATCTGCCCCCAGAAGTTGTACACAGCAACAGTGTGGAAGAGTTTAAAAGAAAGCTAAACAAAATCATTAGGACACTGTGAATGCACAGTAAAACCTGCTCGTAGATATTATTGAGCACACGATGTCTCCTCGGATGTACTAACTATAATCGGTGAGACATACTAATCCTTGTAACTCCTTGTAACTTCTCGGCGACTCGGTCGTAGAGGTAGAGAGAGCCGGGCAACGTCGTCGATCGTAATAGGGCCCAGCGCAGCCAGCCCCAGTGGCTGTTATGCAGTCATATTAGTACGGTTTGGTTTGTGGTTGGGCAGAACAAACCCCACACTGGATCGTGGCTATTCGAAATGAGATGATAGCTGAAAGGCAAGTCATTGAATGAGAGATTCCAGTTTTCTTTTTTTTTTTTTCTTTTTTTTCGCCAGAACAGTACCAGAGGAATGACCAATTCCTATCAATCAGGCGATGATTCGATTCGGCAATTTCCCGAACCTGAAGAAGGGGGGAGAGGGAGGGGGAGGGGTGAGGAGAGGTGGTGTCCACGACAGCCACTTCAGGAGAAACATTGTTATTACTTTTTTTCCCTTCTTCTTCTTCTTCTTCTTCTTCTTCTTCTTTCTTCTTCTTCTGCTTCTTCTTCTCTGGCGTCCAAGCACTGCCCCCGATATATATAAAAACCAGCCAATTCCGAGAAATATTCATTATAATGGCCGACGACAGCCGCGACACTGACGACTCCTAATAAAAGACACGGCAATTAAGAACCGCCATTGAAAATATATATGCAAGAAACATTTCCCCCGACGGCCGGGGAACCCGCGTCACGGAAATGCAAAATATCAACACCTGGAAACAAGAAATTTGGTGAGTGCCTCCCTTGTGTGTGTGTGAGAGAGAGAGAGAGAACTCTCGGAGAGAGAGAGCGGGAGCAAGCGAGTGAGTCCGCGAGAGAGCGAGAGAGAGAGAGAGGCACTTACATTCTCAATAATGATCGAGACGGTTTTCATTAAGTGACCAGTCCATCGAACTTTCAATACACCTCCAGCAGACCATCATCATTTTCCTCCGTCAATTTAGACCAATCAAATCCCGGGTCGGTTTCAATAGGCTGCGTGATTGGCTGTCCAGAGGAAGTGCGGACAGCGGTGGGCAGTGCCAGGGGGTTGTCACAAGCCCGGACACAGTGAAACCTCTTGTCCGATGCTCCTCTCCACTTGGGGCCTCCAAGGCAGGCGGGGGGGTGGGGGGTGGGGCAGCACACCAACCCCGCTTCCCCAAAACCCCAGAGGGCCTTCGCTGGCCAAGAGATGGTCGGGGAGGGGGGAGGGAAGGGGCTGACACACTATACCAAAACTTTTTGGACAAGGGAGAGAACGAGGACCACTGGCAAAGAGTTAAAGGAAGACCACCAATGTCATGGAATGGGGATGGAGGGGGGGTTGTGGAATGGGGGGGAAGGATGGGAGGGGAGGCTGGAATGAGGGAAGCCTACAATAAATGTTTAATTAAGGTCAGCCAATCAAGGGCAGCCTTGACAACACAAACGCTCCTCTAACTTTTATATCTATCACTGACCACAACAGAACGTCAAGAACACCTACGTATGCTCATATTTAGGTGAATAAAGAATATTCAAAAAGTTTATAATGGAGAATTCCTCTTATTAGTTCTTAATATCTTCAAAGAAATCAAGCAAAGAATTTCTCAGATCAATTTTATTCATATAGCGAGGGGAGGAAAATTTTTTCGTGGATTTATTAATGTAATATTCATGAGGTAAAATAATTTCATTAGTTTGATATTTCAGGAATATTATTATTATATTATTATTATTATTCTGAAGATGAACCCTGAATTATTCATTTGGAACAAACCCGCACGGGACATAGAATTGAAATTCATGCTTCAGAAGAAAATGGCGCTCATTAGAAAGAAGTAAAAGAAGGTAATGGGAAAAACAGAAAGGAGATAAATGACTGAAATGAAAATAATAAATCAAATTAATAAACATTAGATAAATATGTACGTAAATCACTAAAGTAACTTAGAATAAAACGCTATTGAGATTATATGGAACATAAAAGCAACATAATTCAGAGACCACTTATTATTATTAAATGAATAAAAGCTAAAAAAGACTTGAACAGCAGATGGAAAATTATAAATAGTGAAGCACAAACATATATCATCCCGTTTCTATCACTCAGAACTCGTCCTCGGCAGCATTCGTCTCATGACGTAGCGATTCTCTTAATGAACACACAGCTCATTAGAGAGAGAGAGAGAGAGAGAGAGAGAGAGAGAGAGAGAGAGAGAGAGAGAGAGAGAAGAGAAATTCACAGAAACACCTCGCATGGATGAATCTAACCAACTGGACTAAATATAAATGTGTTTATTGCCTACTTAGAGAGAGAGAGAGAGAGAGAGGTGGGGTGGGGGTGGGTGGGGGCTCCGTTCATATAAATCCAGAGGTTATATATTATCGAACCGATATCGGAAAGGCAGATGACTAACAATGAAGAAATTATAAATATATCTGCATATATAATAATATATTATTTATATATATATATATAGATATTATATATATATATGTTATTATATATATATATATATATATATAATATATATCTATGATTATATTATATATATGAAAGATCTTTGGAACGCACTCCGATTTCTCAGCATTTATAAACGCAGTAAACCGAACCCTTGCTGCTGTTATGCAATTTTAACGACATTTCAGGCAATTAAACAAAATTCTCTCTCTCTCTCTCTCTCTCCCACTCTCTCCTTCTTCTTCTACTACTACCTACTACTACTACTAGCCTGTCTCTCTCCCACTACCATTCTCTCTCTCTCTCTCTCTCTCTCTCTCTCTCTAAACTAGCTAGCTCTCTGGACAATCTTAAAACCATCACATACCCATATGTATTCTCTTGGCTACAAAAAGAGAGCAAAAGCGTTTAAAGAATTTAACAACTCGAAGGGGAAGGGACGGGAGAAGTCACCCTCTGTTGCCTTTTTAATGGCATTCTGATGACAGGTTTCCAAGTGCAATGGCACATCGAGAAGCAATTAACGATGTTGGTGATCTCCCAGAGAATATTGTTTAATATATATATATATATAATCTAATATATATATATATATAAATATTATTATAATATATATCTCACCATCATGCACAACATATTACATCAATTTAAATCATGTACATAATATATATATATATATATTATATATATATATATATATATATATATATATATATATATATATGATATATAATATATATATATATATATATATATATATATATATATATATATATATTATAAACAAAATAAATTTAATTCATGTGTGTATATATATATATATATATATATATATATATATATATATATATATATATATATATACATTGCGTTTATGTATATATATAATATATAATACATGTTACACATATAGTATACATGAAATCACACATACTAAACAAACTACTTATGCAAAATCATTCACAAGTCACAGGCAGTTCTCTCAAAAGTCGGTGTGTATATAGATATACGTATACCTCTTAAAAAAGGAAATGATTTCGTCTACCCGCTGCCAATTATCTCCTCCGTAATGATTAACCTCAGCGTTCCCTAATTGCACATTAAATGGCGAAATCCTTTTCTCTGGATTGCGTTTCTTCTTTAACTTTCTTCTTTCAAGCGATTTATTTAAATGCCTCCCCTTGACTGCACAGTCCGAACTGAAGCATCTATATCTGTTTTTGCGCGCATATCTACAAATCAATCAGCATTGGCTTGCAGTTCCTATCGTCATCATCATCATTCTCTCTCTCTCTCTCTCCTCGCTCTCTCCGGGTAAGGGTTCGGGTTATCGAGGTAAGACAGTCTAGGAAAGCGGGCGGTCCGGAACAAAAGAGGAGAAACGCTACAAGTCATCCTAAATAATTACTCGACAAGGGTATTGGGCGGGACGAACAGGTGACCCATGGGTAGTAAAAGGGCACCATGGGGGTACTCTAAAAGAAAACAAACGGGTGGGGTGGGGTGGGGGGGGGGGGGGCAGGAAGCATCAGTGCTGAACGCAATCTTTCAATAAATGAAAACGCAAAAGAGAGAGAAAAGAAATAAACATAAATTTCACTGATCAGTTAACGTACCACAAAGGACAAAGACGTACTTGTCTTTCTAACTGCTTAGTAATGTCCAAAACCGCATTGACGACAAAGCAAAAAATATTTATATACAAGAAATTCTTATGCAATATATACAATCTGGAATTTTTTTTTTTTCGCAAAATGCACATCCAGGAAAATAAATTCAGTAATCAACCACAGAATATAAAATATCTAAAAGAATAAAGCCAGCAGTAACCTAAAACGAAAATTAATTTCACATACTCTCTGAACATGGCAGAGAAGGGTAATTTTACACTCACAAATGCTACATTATAAGGGAAAGAAGTGCTATGCTATAATACAATATACAACAGGACGTACAAACCGATGCTTTGTACGAAGTTCCCCAATTTTAACTAAAGTGCTAAGTGAGCAACAAGGAGAGCTTTGCACTATAAAAATACAAAGCAGAACGGTAATTTCATAAAAGAGGAATACATGAATTTTGACTAACGTACACTATCTTTAATTTCTCTTTCAATAACAACAATAATAACAAATTCATTAATGAAGACCTCACACTTGCTATAAGTAGTCCAGCACTGAATATCAATTGTATTTACCTAAAGAACAATACCAATTTTCTGAACAATATTAAATTTAACCCGAGCAAATAAACAGACTACTTTTAAAGGCGGTATGTTGCGATGACAGCTGATTTTTGATAGTTTATTAATCTGACTTAGAATTTGGTATGGATTTGAGCTCGTAGTCCCGACAATCACCTTCCGATATTTCATTCCTCTGGACTTTGCAAGGAAAACGCGCGGATCAAAAGAACTAAAGAACATCGAAAATTCTTCAACTGTCCTCTATTTCTGTGATTAACAGATACGAATACTTATTCGGCCTTGTTCAGAGCACGGAAAAGAACGCATTTTGCGCGCGTTCAAAATATCACCGTGATATTAGATACGAAAATCAATTCTAAAAGACACTTTAATCCGATACTTAATCTCTCTCTCTCTCTCTCTCTCTCTCTCTCTCTCTCTCTCTCTGAGAGAGGGTCCCGCCCTTCGTGTCACTGCACATACGGCTCCCAAAGTCTCTAAATCGTGTGTGTCAATCATGAACAAGCAAAGGTGGGGCCGAGTACACTTACAAATCGCTCAGGCACCCACAGGTAAGGAAGTGTGACCGACGAAGGAGGGCGTATGACGCAGGCGCTAAAACGCACTAAGGTACCCGACGTCTCGGGGCTTTATACATCGGGAAAAACAAAAACTTAGGGATCGTTCGTTATAGTTAGGATGTTGTTAAGACTCCGACGGACTGACAAAGACGTCGGCCGCTCAATACGGAGCGAAAAAGCCGAATGCGAAGGTGAGGAGTAAAGGTGAAGATGATATAGAAAGGTAAAGATGCTTAGAGGCGGCCGCCCTCTTTTTCACGGGCGGGTTAAGCCTTTGTAGCCCGGCCGGGGTCTCGCATCAGCAAAAAGTTGAGGCAAAAGCTTACAAGAGTGCCTGTGTAATAGCATGCTAATGTGTTCCCTCCAGGTTCAACCACATAATACCCTCTCTCTCCCCAACTACCCATCCACCCACCCACCCACCCACCCCACTCTTTAACACTCCTCCCCATCCCCATCCCTTCCCTTCCCCCTTCCTCTATTCCCCTCGAAACCATTTACCTATTCCCCATTATCTTCACTCATTCGCCCCATCACCTTGAGGTTGTAGAGACCATTATGGGTTGGTTAAGGAATGAGACAACGATGTTCACCGGCCTATAATCTTCAATCAGGTAAATCTGTCGTTAAAATCTTGCCATTATCCCACGTAGCATTACCTCCTCCCCCCTACCCCCACCCCGGGGGTCACCAACCCCTCCCCTTCAAAATCAATCAACTCCTCCCCGGGGACAGAGATGACGGTCGCGCCTACTAAGCTTCCTATCCTTACCTTTTCGTTTGACATCATCTTTCCCCTCCCCTTCCCCACCCATCCCCCGCCCCCTCTCACCAGCTTTCAAGAAGATAATTATCATCGGTATCTATTTTTTATTTACGGCTATAATGGCTCTGTCACCCCCAACCGCAACCCCCACAAAATATGATCTGCCTTCGACTTCTAGTAAGCATCAAAAGTACTTTTGCATTTTAGATGGCTTTAAAAATGTTTTAAAAACTGGTTAATTTAACTATCAGTTTTTATTTTGGTTAAATCTAAGCACACCATGCACACAAGAGGTTTAAATTTTGACAAATAATACATATTTTTTCCTTTGCTTTCCACAAAAAAAGATTACCATAAGCTATAAAAGTTACTCGTTGTTTCCCAAGGAAATACAACCAAGCAACCTGATCAGCATTTGTGGCCAATACGATGTAATGAGAGAGAGAGAGAGAGAGAGAGAGAGAGAGAGAGAGAGAGAGAGAGAGAGAGAGAGAGAGAGAGAGAGAGAGAGAGGCAATCATATTTTCACGATAACGGCTTAGATAAGAATTTCTTAATGATTTTCTTAAAAAAAAAAAAAAAGGTGACAACCACAAATACTGTGACGTAATAATTCTGTACTCGAAAACTGTATTTCTAACTATAAAACAACATAAATTTAAAAACGAGAACTTGATTCTCAAAATTACAAAATCGAGAATTGCGAAATTTAAACTATAAATTAATATTCTGGTAAAAATGAGATATTAATTCTCAAAAAGATAAAATCAAGAATTGTAAATTTTTAGCCAAAAATTAATGAGTAAAAAGGAGGAATAAATTCTCAAATTCTATGATCGAAAATTTTGTATTTTTGCTTACTCGGGGAGTAAGCTTACAAACTGCTTTGCTGTTGTTGTTGTGCTTGTTCTTGTTGGGGGCTTAGGAAAGACCTCTGGAAA
This sequence comes from Macrobrachium nipponense, assembly GCF_015104395.2. NCBI lineage: Eukaryota > Metazoa > Arthropoda > Malacostraca > Decapoda > Palaemonidae > Macrobrachium > Macrobrachium nipponense. The sequence goes on along the minus strand of NC_061093.1, from coordinate 13,466,085 downwards.
TCCTAAAAAAAAAGTCTGTAAAAGGTGTTTCGCGTTGAGTTAAAGATACAGGAATTTTAGGATAGGTGATTTATGATTTATATATTTCTTAGAATGAAAATGTATAAAAAAATAAATAATGTGCATGTTAAACCGTACAGAACAATTTTGTGTAAAAGAATACCGCATATTCCTTTTAATTTTCGTTGGTGAAACAACGCTCTACTTGACCGTAGATTTGAGCACTTTTTAACTTACATTGAAAATGAGGAATATAATGTTTACAACCTACTTGCACACGTCCTAAGTAAGATGGAGGTCGGATCACACCTTGTTTAACTATAAATTACTATTCTTGTAAGAATGTGAACTTGGCAATAAGAAAGTATTCAAATTAATAAGAGAATAAAACAGTGGTGTCATTTCCACTAGAAAATATGAAATATTAAATTAAATACTAATTTTACTCTGATGATATGACTGAAAAAAAAACTCTCTGAAAGAGCTACACAGTAATTTATTCCATATTACTTTTATTACTTTCTATTCCTTTACTTTTATTTTACGTCACAGATAAAGACGCACAAAACCCAACATCGATATCTTAATCGCCATCTTCCATGTCCTTGGCATCATCATCATCATTGCTATTTCCCTCGTCATCAAGCGACCATTGTTATCCACCCTTGGAACAAACGTGGCACTAATCACAACTCCCCTCGCCCCCCCTCCCCCACCTCTCTCTCTCTCTCTCTCTCTCTCTCTCTCTCTCTCTAAACGAACCAACTTATAGGCGTTTATGATTAACCAAAACACTTATTCTCTCTCTCTCTCTCTCTCTCTCTCTCTCTCAAAAAAAAAAAAAAAATCTTGCAAGTCTCCATGATTAACCGTAACACTATATCCCTGTTAATCTCTCCCCCCCCCCTTCTCTCTCTTTCTCTCTCTCTCTCTCACACACACACACACACACACGCACATTTTCTCTGTTATGTCCGTCAACCGCGCGCGCACGCACACACAAACACACACACACACACACCTCGAATCGTGTATTTTGGGAGCGAGCAAAATGGCCCTTCCCCTCTCCTTCCCTCACCCTTGCTCCCTCCTCCTCCTCCTCCTCCTCCTAACAATCTTCCTTCTCTCACCTCTTTTCCTCACCTCCGTCCTAACGAGCTTTTCAAACGCCAAACCACCTTTTCTCTTTCGCTCTTTCATTTCCAGAAACAACCATTTATTTGCCATTCGCTCTCCGTCCAGCGTCCATCACATAAACTGAACGACCAGCAGAAGCGAGAGAGAGAGAGAGAGAGAGAGAGAGAGAGAGTAAGGGCGGAATGAGAGTTCATGGAGTGAAGAAGAAGAAGAGAGAGAGAGAAAGAGAGAGAGAGAGAGAGACGTATGTAAAGAGTGAAGGGTAAGGAGTTTATGGAGTGGAGGAACAGAAGAAGAAGAAGAAGAAGAGAGAGAGAGAGAGAGAGGGGGGGGGGGGGTAAGTAAATGGGAGAGGGGGTGGTGGTAAGGAGGTGAGGGGGAGTTTATGGGAGTGGTAGAGAGGGGTGTGGAAAGAGGCACAGCACACACAGTCCTGCAACGTATTTTTCCCCAAGACAAGTTTTCTTCAACGGCTTAACGAGGTTTTCAAAACAGCTGCCTTTGGCTTCATTTATCCCCTTGCAAGACGCAGTTTCACCACTTCCTTCTTCCTCTCCACCTCGGGTTTATTATACACAAAACGCCGAAGAGGAAGAAGAGCTTTCGAGAGAGATACTCATTGATTGATTACTAAAACTGGCGTCACAACGTCCTTCCTGCGAGAGAGAGAGAGAGAGAGAGAGAGAGAGAGAGAGAATCTTGATTCGCCTTTCTTTCTCTCAATTCTACATTCACGCTTTGTCCCCCCCCCCCCAACCCCCCCAACCCCCCCGAACGAGATCAACAATCTTACCGGTCACGATATAATCAGAAACCAGTGCCGTAAAAATGGCTGCAATGTTCAACACAGAGAGAGACAGAGAGAGAGAGAATAATATCATGTTTAATCATAAAGGCTTACAAGCCTCCCTGGAGAGAGAGAGAGAGAGAGAGAGAGAATAGTAAAAGGTCTAATCGTGGAGGCCTGTAAGTTGATTCTGGTGAGAGAGAGAGAGAGAGAGAGAGAGAGCCAGATCCAGCCTAATAGGAGGGAACTGTTGGTGACAGTATTTGCTGGAGTTCAGGAGAATGTTGGTGATGTCCACACGAGGGAAGTTTGTAGGCGAACCAGGCACTTAAACTGAGCATACATTACTTGAGACTAAGACTGATTCCCAGTCTTAAATTAAGACTACTTGTCTTGACTGGTACAATATGGTGACTGGTACACTATACTGAGTGGAGTCTATATAGAACATGTTAATTTTTTTTCTTTACGGAAAACTGAAGGTATGCTACACAAGTTTGCAATACGAATATTTCCTGCGGTATTTTGTCGGTGACGAAACAAGGCATTCAAATTATTGTTCAAAAAGGCATTATGCACATAAGCCAGCGTGCAAGCTTTATATATATATATACACACACACACACACACACACACACACCACATATATATATATATATATATATATATATATATATTATATTCTTAAAAAATCACAGTGGATGCACGTGACTTTTAAATAAGCGAATACCCCACAGGAAAATGATAGGCTATTATTTCCTGTGGTATTCGCTTTTATATATATATATATATATATATATATCTATATATATATAATATAAAATAAAAGTATATATATAGTTACGTGCGTGAGTATGCGCCCGTGCGCGCGCATACACTGCCTAATCGTCTTTTCAATTAACCAATGGCAGCAGCCTTCTGAGCAGGGCACTTCCCTTTCAGATGGCATCTAGAGAGAGAGAGAGAGAGAGAGAGAGAGAGAGAGAGAGAGAGAGAGAGAGAGAGAAATCAAGTCGGATTTTTCTGTCGTTACCTGCAAAGTCCTCCCCCATACCGCAAAATCTCTGATAACAAATACGAAAGTATCACGGAGGGCTTTCCCACCATTGTGCCAAACAATTCCCTTTCAGGATATTTAATATTTATAATGACTGCAAGCGTTCGTTCGAATCTCTCTCTCTCTCTCTCTCTCTCTCTCTCTCTCTCTCTCTCTCTCTCTCTCTCCACTGGAACCTGCGTTAAGGGACCGGTCCACGTTTTTATTATTGCTTATGATGTCCCCAATTTGCATGAGCCCACGGAGAGGTCTCAGAGTCGTCTCGATATCTGATGCTTGTTTTTATTTTGATTGCTCTTTCTTTTGAGTCCTCCTCCTGCCCAGGATTTTAAAGGACACTCGGAATATTCCTATTCTGTCGGATTCGACGTTTCCGGGAATATGTTTAAAAGCTTGGAAGTTCATAATGATCATCTCTCTCTTCTCTCTCTCTCTCTCTCTCTCTCTCTCTCTTTCAGAAGATTGCTTATCACGGGTATGAGGTTATCTCTTACGATGGAGTCTTGTTATCTTTCTCTCCCTAGCCGATTAAGAGAGAGAGAGAGAGAGAGAGAGAGTCTCCCTACCGAAGAAAAGATCTGAACTGCTTCAGCGGGGAGCGGCGCGATCTTATTTCAGTGTCTCGCGCCCTAAATTCGGCTGATTTTTTCGCCTCCTTCCGGTGGATTGAAACCATTACGCCTCTTAATCTCGCCTATCCCCTTTCAACTTCGTTGGGAAACTTTTAACTAAGTTTCTCGAATTGTAACAATCATCCCCGAGGCTTGTGTGCCTTTATGGGGCATCTTCGCTCATCTTAAGTGTCCAAGTTAAAACTAATAATACGTCCATTGTACTCATTATGGCCTTTATCCATTTCAAGACTTTTTTTAATCTCTCTCTCTCTCTCTCTCTCTCTCTCTCTCTCTCTCTCTCTCTCTCTCTGAGGATTTATACCTGTATAAAACTTGAATACTTCTCCAACTCCTTCATCTTTCTGCTCCCCTTTTCCCATAGTCGAGAGCCCTCTCGTGCTTATTGTTTCTTTCTTTGCCTTGTTCAGCCATTAAATTATCTCTCTCTCTCTCTCTCTCTCTCTCTCTCTCTCTCTCTCTCTCAATGGTGATCATCTTCTTCTTCTTCTTCTACACGTCTTCCTCCTCCTCCTCCCTCCTTCCTCTCCTCCTCCTTTCACACGGTCGATCTCTCGTCTCGTCCAGACCAACTGCAGGAAACAAGATTTTACTTGGGTCACCGAACAGATGGGACGACACGACAAAAACGACGGACGAGATGCCGCTGCTGAAGCTGGAGAAGGAGCTGGAGCTCCTGGGGCCTCCTCCTGGAGCTCCTGGTGGAGATCCTAGGGCTCCTGGAGCTGTGGTCACTCATTGGTGGAGACGGGTTGATTAGTTACCACCACCAGAAGGTAGGAGGAAGGCGGTGGGAATACTGGTGTGTTGCTGTTATAGGGGAAGGGTGGGATCAACTCTCTCTCCTCTCTCTCTCTCTCTCTCTCTCTCTCTCTCTCTTCTCTCTCTCATAATCCATTCCCTTACTTTCCCGTTACACTGAGATCCAGTGCTAGACATTTCTTAGAATTATTCTCTAAAAATGTAGGCGATCTCTCTCTCTCTCTCTCTTACTTCCCCGTTACACTGTGATCCAGTACTGGATAGTTCCTAGAGTTTTCTCTCTCTAAAAATAGAAGCTCTCTCTCTCTCTCTCTCTCTCTCTCTCTCGTTACACTGAAATAGGTTCATAAGAGGTTTTTCTCTCTTAAAAAGGTAAACTATTTCTTGTTTCACCTTCTCCTCTTCTTTCCAAATGTGGAAATGGAGGAAGAGGGATAGAGGGAGGGGCGCTCACTTACTTGTGAACCAACCTTCCCTTCCACGCACCAGATTTTACTACGCACATCCTGTCTACCTTTCAACTTCGACTGTACGTGACGCGTGGAACTCTCAAGACGAATACGTGATAGGTGATAATGCGTGACACAAGCACTCAAGCGCGCGTGCACGCAAACGCATACAAAAAGTAACGGGAGACAGGAATGGCCCAGCGGCACGCCACCTCCTCCCCGCCTCAAAGTTCAGAGTACCGCCGATAAACATTCTCATACGTGCCTTTCAGGAAAGAAACAAATACTCACTTTCGACTGAAATGCATTGACGTCCATTCAGCGATTATTTCGTTGTACGGGGATATTAACCTCGTGGCGAATATATCACAAAATATTCGTTTTAGCTTGGGAATTCGAGGAATTCGGTAGATATTTTTAGAACAGTTCTGTGTGTGTGTGTGTGTGTGTGTGTTTGAATCATAAGTGGGGTTATTTTGAATACAGAGATCACCGAAAGCAGAGATACGTAACATGACATAGTAAATAAAAGAATAAGAAAAATGCCATCATGCATTACTCCTTGTTTACTATCCGAAGATGCGATTTTTTAAATATAAACATTTCGGGACGAATACTCACTCGCTAAAGCAAAAATTAGTTAAACAAAACAAAAATTGAAATCGGAAAAGTAATACTAAGAACATTACTAATACAAGAGAACATAAGTGTGACAATAAAAAAAGGTAAAATGTATAAAAATGATACAAAAGGAATTTAATGTTATCCTTCTTCAAAAAATGTACAGCCGAAGTGTATTCACCACCGTAAAATTGAAGCCAAATACACGTATTTGCAAGTAATAGGCTTCTTCAATTGGAGAAATATCTACGTACATCGAATACTGCCTAGGTGTAGCATATTACTAACGGTATAGTTATACGATAAAAAATCTCCACGTTTTCAAAAACTGCAATTATTTATGCATACTGTGTGTGTGTGTGTGTGTGGAGAGAGAGAGAGAGAGAGAGAGAGAGAGAGAGAGAGAGAGAGAGAGAGAGCAATTTTATTTCAGAGATATATCAAAACTAGTTGCGTGTGTGTGCGTGTTTGTTATAGAGAGAGAGAGAGAGAGAGAGAGAGAGAGAGAGAGAGAGAGAGAGAGAGAGAAATAACTATAGAAACAGACTCTAGAAACAGAAATATGATAATAATAATTATTATAATATCTTCATTCGCATTTTAAGATTTGAGAAACAGGAGGCGATCAAATAAGATAACAGCTGATTGTAACATTATATAAACAAAAAGCGATTTGAATCCAAATGGCGAAGTGATACGATTACATCTTTTCACTTCTGCATTGTTACAACTCTTCTTTCTCTCCTGTTTTTTTTTTCTAAATCTTTTACTTCCCTCCCTCCACCCGCACCATCCCCTTTCCCCTGAGAAGGTGGGCGCCCATCTAAGGTGGGCGTGTCCGTGGGAGTGAGGTCTTAGGAGGGTCGTGACTCGCTCTCGGTCTTTTAAGTGGTCTTGGTTGCGCCGTAAGAAGCTTTATCGCAAATGGATGAGACATTGTGACTGCATCGCGTTTTTCAAGGTTTTTCTTAAAGTACTCGGTCTCTGGTCGCCACCCCACCCCCACTTTTTTTTTTTTTTTTTTTTTTTGTAGTTTTAATAGATTTTTTTCTTAGTTCTCAAAAGGTCGGTCCGGCTGCTTAACGAGAATTTATAAAGCGTTGGTCCTCTCTCCGGCTTTCTTTTCTTACGGGAGGCTTTACATTATTTCCTGTTTCAAGTCTCTCTCTCTCTCTCTCTCTCTCTCTCTCTCTCTCTCTCTCCTCTCTCTCTCTCTCTCCATTTGACTTTTCTAGAAATGAAGAATGAAAAAATCAGGATCTCTCTCCTTTTTATTCTTTCCACTCTTCTATAATGAAAATAGACAAAATCAGGATCTCTCTCTCTCTCTCTCTCTCTCTCTCTCTCTCTCTCTCTCTCTCTCACTTTATTTGCAACTACGTGTGGTTATGAGTAAACGCCAGTCACGCCGAGTTCCTGGAGAATTCGGGATTTTGTCTTACAATCACACGCTATATAACTACGAAAAAAGTGTTAGTTCTAAAATCAGAACAAAGTTTCTTTTCCATATGTGTGCCTATGGGGAAAAAATCCTTCTGGGGCCCAAACCTGCGCGTTTTTAGTTGAACTCGTCGTCCCGTAGCATTTTCTCTTATACGTAACGCGGAAAAAAAATCCCTTCCAGGCCCAAACATTTATTTTTTTTAGCTGAACATACCTTGAAACATTTTCGTTTCAAATATCTAGGCCGAACACACACACACACACACACTCCGGGCTCTCTCTCTCTCTCTCTCTCTCTCTCTCTCTCTCTCTCTCTCTCTCTCTCTCTGGAGAATATGATAGAAAATACAATGTGTGTGTGTGTATTTGGGAAAGCATGATGGAGAATACTCTCTCTCTCTCTCTCTCTCTCTCTCTCTCTCTCTCTCTCTCTCTCTCAGTATATGCCTGCCTCCCTGAGAATTCCCCCTTAACAAAGAACGAACAAAGAAACTAAAAAAAATAAAAAATAAAAAGTTAAATACACAACTCTTTAAGAGAACGTGGAGATCACCACCGCCACCATCTCCCTCGGAAAACATATCATGTAACCTAAAAGCTCTATAAAAACTCCATATCAATCCTATCACCACTCCTAAGTACTCCTAAATCCGGAGTTCTATTACCCACCGAGAAGAAGAGAGAAAAACGCACCAGTGAACCGGAAAAAAGAATTCTCTCGCTTATACACATTTTATACTTTATGCTCTCCGAGGAATTAGCCATAAGATATAATCGATAATCCAAGAGTCCCCATGACTAAGGACTTTAATATGAAGTCCGCTCTCTCTCTCTCTCTCCTCTAGGATCAACTTACAGGCCTCAATGATTAAACAATATTATTCCCTTTTTAACCCTCCCCGCCCCCCCCCCTCATCTCTCTCTCTCTCTCTCTCTCTCTCTCATCTCTCTCTCTCTCTCTCTCTCTCTCTCTCTCTGGAAGAGCATGGTGGAGAATACAATAAAGCCGAGACTCCGGACCAGGAAATTTCCAATAAGTGATCAAACAGGCATCAAAATGCACCTTCACGATTAACCCGCCAAAGGGCTCAGCATTGTAGGACTTCAATGGTCCTTCACGTGAGAGGTTAACGGCAGGTTGGAGAGTGTGCGGCCCCACGATGGCTTTAACATCTTCAGGAGTCCTAGAAGGAAGTGTGCAGGACACCTCACCACACCGCACCCCTGTCCTCCCTCCCGAAACTTACAATTCCTACCAGCCGGTCACCTTCCCTGAAGGAATCTCTGATTTTATTCACGCCATTCAGGATGACACCCCGCAAGTCAGAGTTCCTAAGTCTTTCAACAAAGACTTGTGTGCTTCTAGTGTAGCTGCACTTCTTAATACGCTACAAAATATTAGAGGACTTGCCAAATACGCTGGAAAACGTTAGAGGACTTGCCAAAAACAAGCGCTCACATACCACCAGTATTATGTGGTTTTTCATTCTGTAATCCTCCTGTCTGTAGCGGGCGCGCGCACACACACAACAGCGTCACCATCTCCCGTTCAAACTATTTGACACCATACAAATTACCGTTGTATAAAACTCGTCAACGTGAAAGAGGTGGTAAAAAAAAAAAAAAGAATCCACACCTCAAAAAAAAGTACCACCTATTCTTCCACCCCTCCTGTTCCCCCCGCAACAACAGCCCCTTACTAAACATCCATAATCCTCCTCTTTCCTCTTCAAAAAACACCAACCCTTGGCCGATGATCTGGAACACCAAGCTATATTTTTTTTATGAACAATAAGGGATTCCATTCAACCTCGACTAATCCGTCTCACTTTCCAGGGCTTAATTCCATCTCTTGGCAGTTCCAGGATAGTGCAAGCATTAATCCGTCATGGATGTATAGGGATTACGTGCCGACTATTCTGAAATGATGCTCAGAGACACTTTTCTTTTTTCGACTTTTGGCAGGTATCAGGGGTCTTTACACAGACACTATGGGCACTAATGGGCCCTTCTCTTTGAGTGAAAAAAAAAAAAAAAAAAAAAAACTTCGATCTCCTAACTCCTTCTCCGCCACACATTCTCAAGCCACGTTTTTTTTCTTTCCTTCTCTCTCTTTCCTCTACACCCCCTCCTAACACTTTAGTACCCCTCCTCTCCAGGGCCTCCCCTTCCTCACCAGCGCCTCCCCTTCCTTACCAGGGCCTCCCCTCCTCCATAGCGGTTTTCTTTTGTCACTTTCCAGTCGAAGCTCAAGAGAGGAGTCATGTCCCAGCTCAGAGAGCTGGAAGACTTCAAGAGTACTCGACTCACTCTCCTGAAGAAGGTGTGGATGGTCTGGACATTCTTATATTGTTCCACAGGGTCATGTCAAAGGCGATCTCAAGAGGACTTAAAAGGAAGTTGGCAAGACGGATAGCACACACACACACACACACACACACACACACACACACATTCGCTCTCACACATTTACAAAGGTGTAACTCTTCGCTGCTGTCGACGACGACACCAAGCGGGTGGATTTTAGTTTTTGCCTTCTTCCTCTTCTACTCTTACGTCTTATAAACTGCTACCGTCAGTGCTCTCTCTCTCTCTCTCTCTCTCTCTCTCTCTCTCTCTCTCATTTCTTAGCATTTATCAACGCACTGAACCAAAACTTTGCTACTGTTATGCAATTTTAACATTTCAGTCAATCAAAATTCTCTCTCTCCAGCTACTGGATTCTCTCTCTCTCTCGACGTTGTGATATCTCCGACTTTCCACCTCTCTCTCTCTCTCTCTCTCTCTCTCTCTCTCTCTCTCTCTCTCTCTCTCTCTCTGCCAGCGATAAATTAATGTGGATATTTATGATTATCAGCTTTCACAGCAGCAAGAGCACTTTCCGAAAAATGACTCTTATCCTTCCCGGGCATTAAGACGGAAACCGCTTGTTGCTCCTTCTTCTCTTCCAACCCACAACAACAAACCAGCACCATCACCTCGCAAGCGGGCAACAAACAGAACGTCTTGGGTCATTAATTCCGTATCAAATTAGCCGACTGCTCTTGAGGCATGGGTGAGGTCCATCATCATGGTATCTGAGAGGGTCACCCCTACGATAATGCCGATCGATCGGTAGAGGAAAGGTAAGTAAGGGTAGTCGGTAATGACACCGGAGAAAAGGTATCTTAGGCCCTAGGTAATGAAGGTAATGACGCTGATGACGGTCAGGTGATGGTATGGGTGGATGAGTTATTAACCAAAAGCTCATTGTGTTTCTGTCACTGAAATAAAAATACGATGTAGGAAAATTGGAAAACTAATGAATTATTTAGGGAAAACAGCCGTTCTAAAGATCACCATGTAAAAACTAACGGATTCATATTTTTAACATCTACAAATAGGTTGTAGGAAAGCTTATAAATTATTAGGGCAAAAGACCCGTTATGAAGGCCGATAACCTAACGCTACCAAATAGATACTTTGTAATTATTATTCGGGCAGCTTGTAACTCGTGTTAACGTAGGTAATAAATCTGCGGAAAAGGCGTCTTACGGAGCAAAACGTACGTGAAATAGGTTGGGCGAGAACATCTTTCTCATGCCCCGTCACACCTTGACAAAGAAAAGCACGTCGAATGCTGTAAAGAGAGAGAGAGAGAGAGAGAAGCAGCAAGTACTATCGACAAATGCATCTCGGCACCTACATGAAGTGGAACCGGTGCCCGACAATTTCTTCACGGAAAGAGAACCGATCTGCCGGAACAGCTTGCAAGTCTCACCGACAATGCTATCGACGGAGCCATCGCGGACTTTCAGAAATTGCAATACGGCGCAGATCTTCCCTTTGCCCGTCACTATTAGTTCCGCTATTTAGGTTCACTATCGCGCGGTGCCGATCGAGTCACTATCGCGGGGGAAGGCGTCTCGAGGCTTAAGACTCGCTGCGGAAAATTGATCGCCAGTCAAGTATTACGTTAGTCATTCCAATTCTGCATTATTGGTACCCTCACCAAAGACTGGTGGAACTTTGGTGAATTCTTTATGCATTCATTCCCTTTACCAAAGACTGGTAGAACTTTGGTGAATTCCGCGTTCATTCTTTTCACCAAAAACGAGTAGACCGCATAATCGTTCGAATGACAAAAATGATTGAAGAATGAATAAAAACAATCAAATAGCACCAAAAAATTATGTATTTCACCAAAAACGAGTAGAACGAAAAACCCTTGACCACAACGGGAGAACGAGTTCGAATGAAAAGAAAAAAAAAGGTCAAGCAGTTAGACAATCATCATCTTCAGTAGGAACAGCAAATGTCACCACAGCCCTCCGCAATACATTCTTGGTTGTCACCGTCAGCACTGACGGGGAAACGACAGGAAACCAGCAATTCTTAAGTGTATATATTTGTCCCCTATTTTGCATGCAACGAAGGTTGGATCAATTGCGACGTCCCCTAGAGCAGTGCTCGTATAGGCACTCGGAAAGCATTGGCCGTTATTCAAATATCGACGACCAGAAACCAAGATGTTTTTGGAAACTACTTGGTTCGTACAACCATTAGCGTTTTCATTTTTGTCCAGTTGACGAATCAATATTTTATATCACATTCATTTGTCCCATTATGCTTCTGTTTCCTTGTAATGCTCTTGGCAAGACAAAGAATGCTTAAATTCATGTAAAGCATTTTATTCAACAATTTCCAACGTGCTCTTCGCTGCAATTTACATCTTAAGAATTAATTGTAATTCTTTGTGCTCCCAAGAGCATACTGGAAATTCTTATGTAATATGTATTTTATTAAACTATTAGAATTCTTTGTCTAGCCATAAGCATGAGACAAATACCTTTAAAGGAAGAGAGCGTATTCTGAAAATCAATTATTATAAATATGATTGCAATACATAAATAACTAACATATTTTACGAGAAACTAAAATAGCAATGGAAAAAAGTTGAAATTACATCTTCCAGTCCTATAGGAAATCAGAAGCACGTGTAAATAAGAAAAAAAATATTAAACAGAACATTCCTCCAAAAAACAAGAGAAAGAGACAGAGAGAGAGAGAGAGAGAGAGAGAGAGAGAGAGAGAGAGAGAGAGAGAGTAGCAGAGGCCGTGCATACCCATCCCACCCTAAAAATGACTCACCCGAGGAATAAAAACGGATAATAACAATAAAAAGAAATAAAAGGTCGGGAGACGACGACTATGTTTAAAAGCCGCCCGAACGAACATGACTCCGGAGATTTCAACTGGTGGAGCGAATGAGAGAGGCATCCAAGAGGAGCATTCCCTCAACCACCACTCAACTCAACTTATGCTCCTCCTCCTCCTCTTCGTGCTCCTACTCAACCACTCTCTCTCTCTCTCTCTCTCTCTCTCTCTCTCTCTCTCACACACAGACACAATCACAGACACACTCACACTTGCTCAATCGGGATTCACACATTCATACACACTCCGGGCTCTCTCTCTCTCACTTTCAGATACACATATACACATTCGCACTTACCCACGCAATCTGGGTTCACAATCACACACTCACATACATACTCTCTCTCTCTCTCTCTCTCTCTCTCTCTCTCTCTCTCTCTGAGTATGCCTGTCTGTCGAGAATTCGGGTATGGGACTGAATCCTTTATCCAGAGAGAGAGAGAGAGAGAGAGAGAGAGAGAGAGAGAGAGAGAGAGATTACAGACGCAGGAAAGAGAATTCCAGACTGGATCCCACTACCGTCCAGGGATAGGGTGAGTGACATGGCATTAGATGCCTTCTCTCGTAAAAACATGTTGATCGTTACTTATTCGCACCTTCGTCCGAGATAAGACGCTTCTGGCATTCTTCGGCAGATACGGCGAATAGCGCTCGGGCGCACATTAGTTCTGCCGGATTGGTATTTACGATTAAAGATTATTTCTTGCGCATGGTGCAGGAGGAAATAACGAAGGAGAGAGAGAGAGGGGGGGGGGGGGGGGGGGATGAGTGGGGGGGGGAGAGAGAGAGAGAGAGAGAGAGAGAAAGAAAAAAGCTGAGACCGAGAAGTAGGGGTGGTTAAGAGCAACACTTCAAAATGGTGATCTGTGCCTACTCTCAAGATCTGGATTGTTCATTATGTTAATATTTTGTTTTATATATAACTTAGGGCTGGCGAAGAACAAGACTTTTAAATAATGGTTTGCGCTTATTCGTAAGATCTACACTATTCAATTTGTTTAATTTTATTTTTTAAGTCTAGGTTGACTAACAACAAGCATTGTAAAACTTAACCTGTACTTCTCCTTAAGATCCGCACTATTTAAAAGGTTCATTTTTATTTTCATAATTTAGGTTGGCTAACAGCAAGGATTGTAAAACTAGATCTGTCCTTATTCTTTAGATGTGAACTATTCAATCTGATTGTTTTCCCTTTTTGTATATAATTTAAGCTGGCCCAGAGCAAAGTTTAAAGACGGTGACTTGTGCTTATTCTTAAGATCTGAACGATTCATTTTGTTTACATTTCCATTTTTATATAAATTTACCGTACAGTCGGTTTCAAGTTACAAGACTTCTTCAAAATAATTCTGTTCGTTTCAATATCTCCTTTCGCGTAATCAATCAGATCTCGGGGACTTCTTTTTAATTCTCTCGAGGACCGACGCCCGCCAACCCACACCCACACCCACACCCATTCCAGTATACAAACCCCTCTCAAAGGACCAACTCACCACCCCCCAAAAATATTTCTTCATCATTCTTATCGTTTTATGGATCGACCATAAAAATTCTATCCGCCACCTGAATCCAACCCATTGCCTTCAGTTGTGTGTGTTTATACACACGCCCTTCCACCATCTGGGCTCTGGAGAAGTGTCAATCAGGGGAGGGGAGGGGGTAGGGAGGCGGAAGGGGCTGACACGAACGAGGGAGGAGGGATGGGGGGGTGTTGTGGGAATGGGGGAGGGGGAATGAGTGAGGGGTTGAGGTGAAGGTGGGGGGTAGGGAAGGTATAAGGTGAGGAGGGAAGGGTTGGGAAGGGGTGAGAGCAGGGGAGTGGGAGGGGAAGATGAAGGAAGGGTACGGAAAGGGGAAGCCAAAGCGCCCCTACCTTCCTTCCATCAGCACCGAGCCTCCCTCCCTCTATCGGTTGAATATCGTCTTAAGGATCTCCGCCGATCCGCCATCTATCGGGCTTTATATCGGCCCCGGCATCGCAAGCGTGACCCTCCGGACCCAAATGAGCCCCGTTTTATGGCCCGTTGGGATTGTTAAGGCTTGAATGCATTCGGATTTAGATTAGCCAGCTCCGAGACTGTAAATGACAGGGACGAGTGAGATACTGCGAATGCCGCCGCCGCAGCAAAGGGGGGGGGGGGGGGGGAGGATGAGGAGGAGAGGAGGGAAGAGGGAAGGGGAGGTGGTGGTGGACTGAAGAAGAAGCGAGAGGAAGAGGAGGAGGAGGAGGGGGAGGGAGTCCTTGAAGAATGGAGCTGGTAGATTCCGCAGGAACCTCGAGGAGTGAACTCGTGGGGGGAAGAAGGTGTTGGCGGGGGAGTCCGAAGGAGCCTTATTAGATATGAAGGTTAATTTTGGCATTCATTTTTTATTATTTCTTTAAAATTAGATTTTAGTGTACGTTTAGATTGTGAAAATTGTCTTGAGGAGATTTTTATACATATTTTCTAAATAAATATCATCTATTTTCATGACATAAGAGAACATTATAAAGGCTTTATTTAAGAATGTCCCGATAAAGGCTTTTATAATTGATATTTGAGAATGACATTATAATACATCATAAAAATAATATTTAAGGACGCAATCTATTTGCAATAACTATGGTTTACATGTACAAATGGCTTTATAGTGCGTTTAAAGGATATAGAAAAAACTATAGTGCGTTTACAGAAAAATGTGGAAAAAACAATCATATCTAATAATTATCTAAACAGCAAAAATTAACTAAGGACGTAAATATGATATACAAAAGGCGCCTACAACCAAGATGATTTTCAATTAGAAGAAAAAAGGAAAATAAGTTTACTCACTTTTAGACAAAACCAATAAATAAATAAATACACAAACAATACGAATATATATATATGCAAGTTATCCGAAGACGGCAAAGGCCACCATGAAAATGTGGCCACAAAATTTCACGCTTTTTCAACGCTGTAGGTTTTGGTGTTGTGTGTTGTGTGGGTTGTGTGTTGTGTGTGTGTGTTTACGTCCACATCTTCTTCTTTCTCTCTCCTCTAACTCCTCTTCTCTCTCTCTGTTACTTGATTTTACATATTCATAAATTGGAGTTTTTTTTCTATGAATACTTACACGCACACGCCGGCTACATATTAAATATAAACAAATAAAGAAATAAATATAAAAATAAATAAATAAAATAAATTAAATTAAATAAAAAATAAATAAAATAAACTAAATAAAACACAACATGTTATAATAATAATATATACCGTAAATATATCGTGTTCCACTTGTAAAAATAATAATAATTAGAGAGAGAGGAGAAGAGGAGAGAAAGGAGAGAACCATTACAGACCTTACCGGACCTACATCTTGTTCGGGTTAAAAGCCCCAGTCCCTCAAGGGTGAGGCACCTTAAAAGTCTACCAGAGAGTTGCTAGTACATCTTCCGGTATATTTTGCATCCTTTCCAATCTTTGGATGGTCTGGGATGCGTTTAGAATGTCGAGCTTTATTCTTAAGCACATACCCCCGCTCACTCCTGATATATTCCTCAGATGAGCTGAACGCATGAATAGACGCTGCATTATCGATGTGGTGCGTAGTGGATTAATTGTCTGGTGTGCTTTCCTTATTTTCCGGTGGATAGTTTTGCGGCTATTGAATTTACCTCTGCTTGCTCTTTATGATATTTTTAGTTCATGATATTTTCGCTATTCCCTTCTAGTGTTTTCATGCCTGAAATTCATGTAGCGTTCTCTTCTCCTTTGTTCTTGACTATATAATTTTAAGAATGTAGTCTTTCCCAGTAGTCAAGGTCTTTAACTTCTTTATCTAGCCGTAAAGACCTTGCTACACCTCTTTATGTGCATATCCTTGATAGTGTGGGTACCTTCATATTGCAAATTAAAGTGGAACTTACGAACATATGTTTTATAAAGGCAATCATGTTGTCAGCTTTTCTTGTTTTGAATCCCGAACAAACATTCCCATTTTTGCTTTACATTTTGCAACAGAGTGAAATAGATCATTCAAATAAATCCTATTCATCATGACACCAAGGTCTTTAACTGAATCCTTATTTGTGGATTGTCTCATTTTATTTTAGGCCCCTTATAGTCATAGCTTTCTTTCTATGTCTCAATAATTTGATTCAAAATTTATCAGAGTAAATACCACCTATTTACCTCGCCCATCATATACTTTGTAAATGGTCTCTTTGTAGAGCGTTCCTTATCTCACACAAGTAATTTCTACTTATTCTTGTGTCATCTGCGAAAAAAACTACTTCAATACCGAATCCTTAAACATATTGTCTATGTCTTCAATCATAATAAAAAAAACAGTATTGCAGCTAACCCCGTACCTTGCGGCAGAGAGTGAGAGAGAGAGAGAGAGAGAGAGAGATAGAGAGAGAGAGAGAGAGAGAGAGAGAGAGAGAGAGCAAAATCCACGCCAAGCGACACACCTGCCCTCCTAAGACCCCGAATTAAGAGAGGTCACAGGTCAACGATACAATGGAAGTTGATACCAAGATCTGTTACCATACCGGCAACACACGCGGCGTCCCATCCCGTCCAAGACTACTACTTTCATGACGTGCTGCTGCTACTACTACTACTACTACTATACTCCTGACACCGTGACGAATGATGCATTACCATTACTGAAAAGAAACCAACGCGACGCAATTTGCATACCGATAAGGACGAGATAAGATCTTACTTTTTATTTTTATGGACACTGGACAGATGCAGCCGTTGTTATACTCTTTTTAACCGTTATTGCACAAGCTGCAAGAGTCTGAACAGAGGATACGTGGCTCGGTTACTATTGACGAATAACGACACGTTTTACAAATAATAATTCCAAGTCCTTAATGAACGAATTCGTATCTTCACTTTGCGAGAGTCGAGCTGTCGTCTCAAATTCCTGCTTCTGTCAGAGATTTTCTGGTGACATTTTGCGAGCTCTCTCTCTCTCTCTCTCGTTGTCTAATCTTATATTGATTCAACTACAAAAATTTAACTCATATTAAACTTTCACACTTAACGGGAAATGAAAACAACAGGAGAGAGAGAGCGAGAAGAGAGAGAATGGAGAGAGGAGAGAGAGAGAGAGAGAGAGAGAGAGAGAGAGATTCCATATCAGTTTTACCACACAACAATGAAATAGCTAAGAGAAATATTAGCAACAGAGAGAGAGAGAGAGAGATTCTTTACCAGTTTTACCACACAACAATGAAACAATTGAGAGAGAGAGAGAGAGAGAGAGAGAGAGAGATTGTTAGTTTGTATGTAGTGGACCTATAAAGCAAGATACAACAGAGGACGGAATTGTCATCTGTGTTATTTGGGAAATGGTCACAGCGTCTGGACTACATAAAGTCCATTGCCGGACTTTTACGGCCGCCAGCCTCTCTCTCTAATGGAATAATATGTAACTAAACTAACCCAGCCCTCCCTCACAACCCCATCCACACCCCCCACCCCCGGAACCCCCCTTCCCAATCTACCTTAGCTGGTGGCCTCGACAAAGGATCACACCCTGTTTGGCAATTGTCAAAGGTACAAAGATCCTCTTTGCTAATATTTGGGGTTATTTAGTACCCACTTCTATGTATTCCAGCTTGTAAATGCATAAGGAACAATAGCATTAAAAAATACCTACCGAAAATATTAAAAGCCCTTACAAAATATAGTCAATTATTGTTAAAAGCTAAATTAGGTAAGTAACCCTTAGCAAAAATACAGTCAATTCTAAACTCTGGATGACGAATTACGAGCCTGGAATAAAATCCATTGCAGATGTTTCCATGACAAAAATCTTATCCAAAATAATGTTGACAATTGACAATAAAGTCTCTAATACGTAAATAAAATACAAATAATAGACTCTATGTCACAAGGAACATGGCTTTATAACTAACTTGTCTAACCTTTACAACGAACTCCGTGATATGAGATTTTTGCTGTTTAATTTGGTAGTCGGTTATGAAAATAACTTCAAAGTAACACCATATATACATATATACATACATACATACATATACATATAAATATATATATTATATATATATATATATATATATATATATATATATATGTGTGTGTGTGTGTGTGTGTGTGTGTGATTGTAATAACCACAAGGCCCTCTAAAACTTATTGAATTCTTCATACTTTGTGGATACACCTGTTGCTGCAAAGCCTTAAATCCAAATGCAAGAAATGTGGAGTAATTCTGACGTTACGTAGCAGGATTCAAATCGCATCCACAGTATCAGAACGAGAGAGAGAGAGAGAGAGAGAGAGAGAGAGATGCAATGCAATGAATAAATTTCAGACCTTTCATGGCGATAAAACTTACGGAAAATGAACAAAACAAAAACGGAAAAAAAGCTTTCCGCTTCCCGTCTTAACCACTCAGTTTGGAGAAAGCCGCCGAGCAGACCTTTCGATGAAGGTATTACAAGTAAATGAGATCCCGTCTTCTGCAGCGCTTTGGACTTCAACACAACGACACATTCCATTCAGATATCGAAGGGTCCATTACATGTTAAAATATATACAACATCATCAACGGTCTTATCTGAACCCGATGGGGGCCTGTACATCATTCTTTGACAGGCAAATTCTTCGGTCATCATGTTTTGATGGAGTCCAATGCGTTCAATTACGGACAAATGGGAGAGAGAGAGAGAGAGAGAGAGAGAGAGAGAGAGAGAGAGAGAGAGAGAGAGAGAATATCTCCAATATTGATTTGACGTGTGTATAGCAATCGCTCAATCATAAGAGCAAATAGGGGTTGCTGTCAATTTTAATGTTCTTGGGCAATCATGCGAAGCAATGCTTTCCCAGACGTATTCTTGCTTATTCCCCCCCCCCCCCCCCCTCCTTTTTTATTACGAATTACTGATAAATTTCGGGCAATATAAATTCCATTATGGCATTTTTACTTTCCCAAACATATCCATAATTAATTCTCACATTTTACAGAAATTTACTAATACATTCCGGGACAAAATAAATTCAATGACAGCATTTTTCAAACCTTATAACACAACATTTCCGAAGACCTGCCTTCGACGAAGGAACAATTTTTCATCGCATCGGAAACAAAAACAAAACAAAAATATTTTCTTGTCGCTCAATCTCATTTCCAGAAACTGACAATTCACCGTTTTTTGTTCCTCTCTCTTTTTTTTCGCCTTCCATTCTCCTGTTCTCTTTTCAGAAGACGGCATTCAGACAGGTGTCATTCAAACACGAAACTACTTCCCCGCTAGGTCGAAGGAGAGAGTCCCGTCGCTAAGTGACGTCCATTAACAACTATTGACAGAATGACGCCCGTCTAAGATGCTGAGACGGGAGATGTCGGCTGGGAGAAGAGGATGAGAAGACGGCGGAGGAGGAGGAGGAGGAGGAGGAGGAGGAGGAGGAGGAGGATGGAGGAGGAGGATAAGGAAAGGATGCTGGCATGAAGGGGGTATAGGGGTATATGAAGCTCTGAAGAGATAGAGAGAGAGAGAGAGAGAGAGAGAGAGAGAGAGAGAGAGAGAGAGAGATGTATCCAGAGATGAAAAAAAAAAAAATATCCCATATATGATATATATATATATATATATATATATATATATATATATATATATATATATATATATATATCTATATATATATATATATATATATAATAGTCACTGAAATATCGACACCATACACAAATTTTCAGAATATACAAATTTCTAAATAACCTGAAAAATTAAATGAGAAAATAATACCAAGAGAGATGAAAACAGAAAAGAAAAATATAATAATGCACACCCTTATCCAGCCTTATCAGCAGGCGATAAATTCACTATTTCCGGAGATCATTTTTCTTTTTCACAACAAACACTTACGTTTCAGGTGACGCCCGTCAGAGGACGCCAAATGGGAGACTTACTGAAAGAGAGAAAAAAAATGTTCATTATTAGTATTATTATTTGTTATAAAAATTAAGTTTCCCTGAATCAAATTAGTTATTTTGGTAGATACTCGAAAACAAACAGATGTGAAAATTTAAACAAGGAATATTTAAAAATACCTGGAATGAAAAAATATTTGAAATATAATCATACTTAACACATACTAAATGATTTCAACTTTTAAAGAAAATCTATATCGCTTACAGTAAATAACACATTGTTTTTAAGTTATTATATATATTATATATATATATATATATATATATAATATATATATATTTATATATATATATATATATAATATACATATATTGGTTTTATATTTATCTGGGAACACATCAAAATAGAAATATTTGAAAACCATTTACATACAAACAAAAGATAATCTAACGCTCTAGAAACCCCTAATCTCCAAGAAGGGGAAGGGGATGAGGGAAGGTGGGGAGGGGGAGGGTGGAGTGCAAACCCTCATCAAAATGCAATAGCAGACGCAATCTACAAATAAATGACCGAGACTTGCCATAAGGGGAAAGAGTGTCTCCCTGACGCTGTTCTATCGGCCACATTTGCTGCGTTCCGCCTTATGACAGCAATATGACAGCAACAGTGATAAGTACACTCACGAAAACCCATCAGAAGGACGAGGAGGAGGGGGAGACAGGGAGGGGGGATGAGGAAGAGGAGGGGGAGAGGAGGGTAAAAAAAATAAAAAATAAATTTCAAGTAAACAAAAACAAGCAACGATAAACCATCTCTTCATTTATGGGCCCTTTTCCCCCAAAAAAACTAGTAATCCGTGACACTTAGGACATGGGGACAAATAAGTTTTACTTTTCATCATGAGGAGAGAGAGAGAGGTAAAAATCCCTCAGCCCCAGTATGTACGATGATCTCAAACACAGCGCATCAGTTATAAAAACCCTCTGGTGTTATGAACATCAAAACCTTATCTCCACCTGTCACAAATACTGCCAGAAAAAACAAAAAAAAAAAAAAAAGAAACCTACGCGCAGAGAGAGAAGAGAGAAGGATAAAGGAGGATAGTAGAGAGAGAGGCAGATTCTTTGCAGGAGTCCTGTGTGCTTGCTGCTGATGCTCTCTCTCTCTCTCTCTCTCTCTCTCTCTCTCTCTCTCTCTCTCTCTCAGGAATTCGGCGACTTGTCAAAATGAGAGCTAGGTAATATGTGACAATTCTGAGGAATATTTGTGCACCGTTTGAAAGATTATGAATGAATTAACGTTTACGTATGAATTAGTGTATACAGAGAAATTTTAGTATATATATTTATTTATTTTAAATCATATTTATATTTTATATTATATTATATATATATATATATATATATATATATATATATATATATATATATATATATATATATTATATATATATATACACTGGGCTGTCTCCATATTATACAATCTGTCCAGACCCAATGACGACAACCGAACCAGGAAATCTTCTACAAACAGAACAGTGTCTTGTAACAGGCCGCTACTTTCCCTTCCCTACCTCCTCCTCCTCCTCCCGCCCTCCCCACCCCTCCCCCCAGAAATCAACTAAACATATAAAAGCGTTAAAAGGAGCGAACAGCGATGTCTGCCATATATACAGCCTCTGCCAATCTTAAAGAGAGGTCCTCCGTCGCCCAGACCAGATATGAAAGGCTATAAAACGAGAAAATAAAACACCAAAACCCTATCAGCCATCTCTGAGACTACAATTAAAATTCTTTCTGGAGATCCCAACAACGTCGCTCTTAAACCCCCCCCCCTCCCCCCTTTCCAACCCACTCCCCTAGCCCCTACATCATCCCTACCCCCATTACACCGACACCCTCCTCATATCCGTTCCCATCACTCCTTGACAACACTACGAAACTCTCTCTCTCTCTCTCTCTCTCTCTCTCTCTCTCTCTCTTCAAACAGGATAAGCAATACTATCCTGACATGTAGGTAATGAAAGCTATCAATACCTAGTTGTGATAGTTCATGAAAAAATATTAATAGCTAATTATGATACTAATATTTAAGTCAACTCTGATCATTTTCAATACTAAACACAACATGTAGGTTGAGATGTCACTGTAAAATTAAGCATAATTGAATACATAAACTAATTCAATAGAGTTTAAATATTAGGAAAGGCAAAGAAAACCATCTACAGTTGCTGAACAAAGAAAAATATATAATGTATTTTTTGTCCTTTGTGCCACCCTGGAAGCCTATTATTTTCAAGGCCACTGAATTGTCCTATACTGTTTCTATATAATCCTAGCAGTGGTCACTCTTGACAACTAATGTCTTACTACAAATATATACTAAATATATATATATATATATATATAATATAATATATATATATATATATTATATATGGTGGTGTGTGTGTGTGTGTGTGTGAGTGTATGTATGTGTGTGTGTGTGTAATATACATTTAGATATATAATAATATATATGCACACAAACACACACACACACATACACACACATATATATATATATATATCTATATTAGTTATATATATATATATATATATATATATATATGTGTGTGTGTGTGTGTGTGTGTGTGTGCACACATATATATAAATATCTATATCTATATCTATATCTATATCTATATATATATATATATATATATATATATATAGTAGTGTGTGTGTGTATGTATGATGTAAAATTATTTTGCTCCGTAAGTCTGTTGCATTTTATAAAGCTCAAATGAACAGTCAAATAATAATGATAATAATAATCAGTTACGTAAAATAACGCTTGTGATATATACAAATTAAGTTACATACATATTTCCGTATGCTTTCATAAAACAAACAAAAAATAGAAAGACAAGCATCTTCCTTTCCAGAAAGGTTTCAGCAGCCCCAAAATTATCATAGTTAGACTTTAAATTATATCTGATTTTGTTCTTTATATGATGAGAGTAACAGAAATACGACGCAAACTGTGGTGAAGTTCATATCATACAAAATTGGCGTCATAGCATCATTTCCACACGACAGTTCCATTCTCTCTCTCTCTCTCTCTCTCTCTCTCTCTCGTCTCTCCTCTCTCCCTCTCATATATGCAACTGGTACATACGTTCATTTAAGTGAACCACAAATGAACCAACATTCTCTCTCTCTCACTCACTCACTCTCTCTCTTCTCTCTCTCCAATAATACAACCCCCCCCTTACATGACCCCCCACCCCCTAAAAAAAAAAACCTACTGCCCCCTTCTCCTTATGGAGTTCAAAGGGGGTTAGTGGTGGGAGAAGGAAGGGGGGGATGAGGACGAAAGACTGAAAGGGGCCGGTAGGATGGATGGGAAGGAGAGAGGAAGAAGGGGGAGGGGAAGGGGAGAAGGAGGGAGAGCGAAACCTCATCAGTAGGATTCATTAGCTGTCATTAATCTAGGAGTTTGAAGGGCTGCGTTAAAATGCATCTAACGAGGCGATGTCCAGGGGCACTGATGACTGATGTCCTAGAGCACACGGTGGTTGGAAGGGTGAGGGCAGGCGGGAGGGGGGGGGGAGGGGGCAAGGGGTAGGGATAGGGAGGGAGGGAGGGGAAAGGATGCGTAGCAGGAACACCGGCGAAGAGATGATTGCGTTTGGGCAAGCGAGAGGGCAGGGGGGGGGGGGGATGTTAAAAAAGGGACATAGTTATCATCCTAAATATTAAGTACTGAGTTATGTTACAGAAAAATATTTGTCTGTGACAATAAATATATATATATATATATATATATATATATATATATATATATATATATATATATATATATAATGAACATTCTCGAATATCTTAAGACTTCTCTGTTGTGCAGCTGATACAACAGAACACTATACAATATTTTTCGTCGAATTTAATAGCGAGTAAAACTTCAGTCGCTATTCAACAATGATAATTATAACGTTAACGATATTTACAACCAACGTTAACCATAATGACAACCAAATCTCATCGTATTTTAAATACACTTTAATAGAAAAAAATAATCTAATCATACACATCCAAAGGGAGACATTTTCCTCAGAATATACAAACCTATCCTTTTTATATGATAAGCTTCGATATACTGAAAATCTGTCTCTCTTCCTCTCTCGTCCTCTAGTCTCTCCCCTCTCATCTCTCTCTCTTCTCTCACATACACACACACAAACACACACGCACTTCGAAAATATCCCTCGAAACAGCAAAGAAAACATTTAAACGCCAATTCGATCAAATAGCGTACCATTACAAACGTCATTAGCGCTGGCGCGAAAAATTGGGCGGAAGGCGGTCCGGTCATTCACCGCTTGCAAGCGCCGAAAGCCTATTACGAGAATTGCAAAAATAAGTAAATAAATAAATCTAAAAAAGGAAGGGAAAAAAATTAAGAGATGTTATTAGTAAAGCGAAAGTCCTCTCGTAAAATATTCATCAGGAGTCGGAAGCTATCATATGCACAAAACGCATGGTGATGCCCGTGCGTAAGTGCGTACGTCCGTCCGTCAGTGATCGCAAACATGACAAAACTCCACATTCCAATTATACCGACATGATTCGTCGACGGAAAATGTTTCTTTAATTATTCAGGCTGAGAGAGAGAGAGAGAGAGAGAGAGAGGAGAGAGAGAGAGAGAGAGAGAGAGAGAGAGAGCGTATACATATATACAGGTAATCTGGAATATGTCTCTTCATTCCAATCAGCTGATTTCTTTCCGTTTAGCACCAGCCACTTGCTAATTACCTGGCACTGGCTGATTATTTCGGAATGGAATTCCTGGCTTCTCAGATCACGAGAGGAGGAGGAGGAGGAGGTCCTCGCTAGAAACACCTTCAAAACGAACGCCGTGCTTTCTTAAATAAACGATTATTCTTTGCGAATATCATAGGAGCATCTGTCAAAGCAGGTGTCGTGGGATTTCTATAGGGCTTTACCACCTGCTTTTCCAATTCTTCAGTTTCAAATCGAAACGAAATAATAATAATAATAATAATAATAATAATAATAATAATAATAATAATAATAATAATATAATAATAATATAATAATAATAAAAGATGACAATCAAAACCCACAGTAGTGCTAACCACTACTGTGGGTTTTAATTGTCAAAATTATAGCCTGGATTACGGAGGTTCCTTAGTTCAACAACAACAACAACAACAACAACAACAACAACAAACAACAACAACAACAAATAATAATAATAATAAAATAATAAAATAATAATAATAATAATAATAATAATAATAATAATAATAATAATAATAATAAGAATAATAATAATAATAATAATAATAATCTAATAATAATAATAATAATAATAATAATAATAAAAATAATAATAAAGCTTATATCTGTAGTTTTATTTACATTAAAAAAGATTATGATTAAACTCATCATGCACTGTTTCCGTTTACAAAATATGATGAACGTAACAATCTGCTTATATTTTCAAGGAAGACAGAGAGGAAGAATATAGTATTAATATTTATGCCCAACGTATTTAGCTATGTCCTTAAAAAGATATTCACAAAGATAACGACTTACTACAATCCTTATCGTAAGACAACAAGTAAACTAGATCAAATATAATAACAA
>NC_061093.1:13435477-13437977 GCF_015104395.2 Macrobrachium nipponense | reverse complement strand
AGAGATGATCGGGCAGCGACAGTGGTGGTAGTGGTGCAGAGAGAGAGAGAGAGAGAGATAGAGAAAGAGAGAAAGAGAGAGAGAGAGAGAGAGAGAGAGAAGAGAGAGGGTGACACAGCCTTCTTGTGATGACAGCGAAGACCTCCAACTGATAATAAGGTGGCTAACGAGAAATACGAGTGATGACCGGCCCGACCGCCGATTGATACTAAAATTAAGGTCTGCCGGTCACACGACCGATCGAAATTCTGATCTTTTGGGACACACCAACGACGGTACCGGTGGTACCACCACCACCACCACCGACGGTACCATCGCCTCGACCAATAATACAATTACGTTTGTGATTACGGATGAGCCATTTAGAATTAGTTTTCGAGTACTCCTCGGGGAGGGAAGTTGAGGGGGTAGGGGGAGAAGGATGGAAAAAATTGGGGGTGGGGAGGAGCGCACAGATAAGGAGGAGGAGGAGGAGGCTGATGATGATGCTGGATCCTGATGACAGTGGTGGAAGGACATAAAATATAGAAATAATATGGTTGATCATATAAACAATAGGATAAGTACCGACGCCACAGTGCCTCCACAAACGCACTGCAGGCAGCGTCTTGCGTCGTAAACAACGAAATAGTTCTAACAAAAGTGCCTCGGTCTGTAGTAGCAAGAAGCGTTAAGAACCACAGTCGCAACTGACAGAAATAAATATAAAAACTCTGGTAAAAGAAAAAGTGAAAAAAATATATAAAATCGGGTACTGGTAATATATATATATATATATATAATATATATTTATATATATATAATAAAATATAGAAATATATTTATTATATAAAATAAATAAAATATGAAATGCAGGTAACAAAACGGATAACAAACATATTCAAGTAGAATAACTAAATTTATAAAATCAAGTAAAAAAACAGAAATGTATAAAATCAGGAAAAATATGATAAAGTAAACAAAAGAAGAAAAAAAGAAAATATGAAATCATGAAAAAAACAATGAAGGTCATGCGCGGTAAAAAATGAAAAATCAGTATATGGCAGGTTAAAAAAAAAAAAAAGTATATCAGGTTGAAAACAGTATATATAAAATCAAGTACAAAATATATAACAGGTAAAATCACAGCAAAAATATATAAAATTAGATAAGAACTTCGTTATAATCTGGACAATAATTGCGCGGTCATTCGGCTAATGTTTTTCTTTCCTTCCCAAGATTTTTTTTTTTTTTTTTGAAAGCTACCCAGCTATTTTCAGGTCAAAATGCCAAATAAAAACCATAACCTGAAATATGAGACATGAAACAGATAAAAGAAATTTTTTTTATATATATATTGCTATTCGACATCTCGAAGTGTTGTGGTAATAATAGTTAGTGATTTGTTGTCTGCCTACTGTTGAATGTTCTCCAACACTGGAATTGTCTTCCTAACAATTACGAAGGACACTGGACATATTAGAGCAAGTATAAATACGCTGCAATGACCAATTCAATATCTTTTAGGATTCTCATTAAGAAACGGGTGACAAAAATAAGGTGGGTAAAGGGGGGGTGTGGGGGGGGGGGGGGGTACAAACTGAAAACCTAAGAGGAAGGGTAAAATAGGACATATACACAAGCTAAACAAAACCCAGGAAAAAGTCAGATGGAGACACACACAGGTGTAAAACCCGGCGGCCACACCTGCAGTATACATTCTTTACAAAGAGAGAGAGAGAGAGAGAGAGAGAGAGAGAGAGAGAGAGAGAGAGAGAGAAAGGCATTGGGTACAGCTTTACTGAAATACAATATGCCAGCATAATGATAAATGACCATAAATGACAATAAATGACACATAAACGGTGACGCAGTTAGGGGCAATTACACTCCCCCCTTCCCCCTCCCATCCCCACTTCACCCCTTCCCCTCCCCAACCACAAATCGCCCCCGATCAACAAAAGGCAATTGCTCTATTCACTACTCGGCGGGAACTTTGCTAAGCATTTGTGAATGAAACCGGGAGTCGACATCGCCTTGTTTGCAATTAGAAATGGATAAATTGTTAATTTAATTATGGATAGTTCACTGTTTCCACATATGAATAAAAACAAAACGGGAAATATGCAATAATAAATACGCAACGCATGGTTACTGACATTTAACCTAATTTTAGGAATTACCAATGCTTTATTAAGCCTTTAGCTAATTTTCTTCTAAAACACTCAAGAATTTAAAAGACAATTAAATACAAAGATATTAAAATAAAAAAGTTTCTAACATTAATAAAATAAAATCTTTGCTACACGGCAAGAGTTCACGCATCGTATGAAACGGGAATGAGAGTTAAGAAAACCGTAAATGTATTATGCAAAAATTTCAAGAGATCAAAAGACTGTCATTTCCTTATTTCACATTCGATATTTTATTATTAATATCATTCAGAGGATGGACCCTGTTCATATGGAAAAAGTCCCACAAGAGGCGATTTACTTGATATTCGGGCTTCCAAAGAATACGA